>NC_056749.1:677791050-678071050 GCF_019279795.1 Protopterus annectens | reverse complement strand
AAACTGCGTTCATCAGAATAGCTATACGAAATTGTAATACTCAAACTACTTGCATGCATTTATTTTTCTCAATATTAGATGATTTAGTAGAAAGAAAACCTTTACTGCTATTCTGTAGAATATCTTAACAAGTATGATGTTTTACAGGTATGAGATTCTGGTCATTATGTTCACAGTTTGTTATATAGTATTCCTTTGAGCTTCAGTCCTGCATTTCTCATAAACATCTGTAAAGGCGCAATCATCAAATACTCATAGAAGCTACAAAGGAAGGGAATAAATAATACAAATTAATACATAGTATATGATAATACACACTAGGATAAAAGATTTCAAATTTCCTTCATGCTAAATGTTTTTGTTTTAGACCACCTTTGCTATGAGAGATGTTGCATCACAAGTCTGTGCTTGCGCATGCAGGAATTGGCTGTAAACCATCCGAATTACTACAAAGACTGGTGTTAAATTGTCAACATCTAGGTCATCCAGTTTATATATATATATATATATATATAGATATATATATCGAGAGAGAGAGAGAGAAAGAGAGAAATGGCTATAGATAAATAGATATATCTCTATCTATACAGCTATAGATATATCTGCCTATCTATCTGTCTATCTATCTATCTATCTATCTATATAGTAACTCTGAGAGAGCTGAATCTTGGGAAAAGGAGATATCTAACAGGTAATGCAATCTTGCACTTAAAATTCAAATCTCCAAAACTGCACACAAATGTCGATCTCTGTTATAATTACTCTACACCTCACACCCCGTGACTCTTCTAGAAAACACCATGTAATGAATATTCAAGTCATCTAAAGTCTTCAGTGTTGTACAACCTAAGACTTCATCTTCTTTTATCAGTGCACTAATGCCTTATAATGTGGGCTTAAATAACAACTCCACCAAATTATGTTCTGCCTCATCAAAAAGTTTTTTATTCCATTTACTTAGTACATTTTGTGTTTTCCCTGTGTATGGCATTCTTATGCCTGGATTAAGTCCCCTCTATCATTTTTTAATTTGCCCAGGTATATGCACACCACTGCAGTTATTTATTAAATCTCAGTATCTGCCATTATCATCTCGTATCTTATGGTATTTCTCCAAAAATCAGTGGAGGAGCACAGGAGGCAATATCTGGCATGTAAAACCTTAACAAAACTGGAGTTCAAGATGGCTCCTGATGAGTAGCTTACCATAAGCTTGAAGGAATTTATATTTATTTGATGCAAAATTTGTTAAAAGTTCCTTTCTGCCCAAAATCTCCTTAATAATACCTTTTTATGTTGGAAGACAACAAGACTCAGAGATTGCTAGAAAATACTATTCCTGGGTGCCATCATTGTTAGAGATCCATGTAGATGAGCACAAGAAGAGTGCTTATCTGTTTGAACAAAACCTGAAAAACAAAGGTCAAAAGACCCGTTTTTGTCTATCTGAAAAATAGATTAAAAAACAGATATGCAAGACATAATGTAACATAGAACAATGGACTGTCAAACAACAAAAACAAAGATATCAACTATTCTAACACCAGAAAAGTAACAATCCAATAAGCATTCTAGACTGACTAATAAAAAGGACAAGAGAAATACTTCAGCAAAAACAAAATTTGATCAATCCTTTATATTCATTGATTTAAAGCCACTGTTACAACCCAAACAACAATCCATATGTCAAATATCAGACCAACTAACCATTGTTAATACTAGATATTGTTAAGTGATTAGATGCTTCAAAAAAACTGCCTTTCTACATGTGAGGATAAAATTGACTCCAAATAAAAAATATCTGCAACTCACACAAGGGAAATCACAGCTATTTTTAGACTTAGAGATCAGGAGCAGGTAAAATACTATTTTAGTCAGGGGTCTAACAGTAAAAAAAAAATAATAGTTGATACAGACATTATAGTCAGTATTTTATGCTTTATTTGACAATGATAAAACAGCAGAACATTTACCAACAGAACGAGAACATCAGGAGTTAAGACCTTCTCAGCTTAAAGATCAGCCTGGGCAAATCTATGTTAAAATGTTAAACCATCAAAACATTACTAAAATACTGACTGCAGCTAAAGTTAAAAAAATAATCTAGCAAGGAAACAAATTTAAGTTTCCACAGCATCTTCCCTTACAAATTAAAGAAATGCATCAAAAACTCTCACCATTCTGTTTATTTTTAATGGTCCAAAGTATTAGATTCCAAATGAGATTCCCTGCTACACTGCTGTTCTCACATAATAGGTTCATAGGTTCATACTAGGCTATCTGCCCTGGGGCAATTATAAGCCTAGCCCGATTTTGTTTGGCTTACACCACCCCTTGATTTGAGTATACTGTGCCCTTTTTATGGTTTAGTTTACTGTGCCTCTGTCTAATAGTGACACGGAAGTAATCCCCAGAACAAACCTACGATTCCCCATCCACTCATCAAGATTCTTCTTGAAGAGATTCAATGAGGTGCTCTGCCTAACATGAATTGGAATTCTATTTCAGAGTGAAGGGAGCCTCTGGGTTATGAATCTGTCCCTCCAGCAAGTCCTATTTATTTCGGCGCTGAGGTTCAAGTCCCTCAAGCGTGTGGCTCTAAGGGATTTAGATTTACTGAGGTGGAGCATGTCCATTAATTCTGGATTGGACATAGCTTTATATGTCAGGCATAGATCGCCTCGAAGTAGGTGGTATGCAACTGAGTAGAGCTGGGTTTTTTTTAACCGAGCAGCATATGGCATCTGTTTGAGTCCCTTGATCCTCTTGGTGAGGTACTTTTGGGGTCTTTCTAATTGCTGCAGGTGTTGGGTAAGGTACATCCCAAAAGGGGCATTGTATTCTATGATGGGCCTGATGAGGGATGAATAAAGGGGCACGATTACCTCTCTTGATCTAGATGTGAATCCTTTCATGATGAGGTGGGCCATGTAGAAGGTCTTTCTAACCACTTTGGCAATGTGGTTATCAAAGGAGAGATTGCTATCAACTTGGGTCCCCAGATCCCTAATTACTTTCTCTGTACTTAATGGTTTACCGCCTATATGGTAGTTTGTGGGCACATTGTTTTTGCCAAAGGGTATGACTATACACTTTTTGGCATTTAGCTTTAGACCATGGCTCTGGCATCAGTTATCCGTCTCTGTGAGACCTTTGTGAAGGATGTTTGTGTCAGCTGGAGAGTCGATTATGGCGCCCAGTTTGCAGTCATCTGCGAACTTGGTGAGCTATAGTCCTCCCATGTTGGCCTGTACATCAGAAAAGTATATACTGAACAAAAGCGGTCCCAGGACAGAACGTTGTGGGACACCACTTGTGACTGGTTTTGAGTCTGACATGGCTCCAGCAACTCTCACTCTGTGGATTCTGTCTTTGAGCCAGTTTGTGACCCATCTTGTGACATAGGGGTTTATATTTAAGCTGGATAGCTTATCTATGATGCCCATATGGAGTATTGTGTCAAATGCCTTTTTCTAGGTCTAGATAGGCTGTGTGGACTATCTTCCCTTCATCTATGGCTTTGGTGACTGTTTCAAAGAAGTCAACCAGGTTCAAAAGGCAGGATCTGCCCTTGACAAAGCCGAATTGGGTAGGATCTAGTGTCTGTAGGTCCCCGATGTCTTTGTTTATGAGCTCCATGATGATCCTCTCCATAGCCTTGCAGACTAAGCTAGTCAGGCTTATGGGGTGATAGTTTCCAGGGTCCATGGAGACTCCACCTTTGTGGAGTGGTACCACTGTTGCTGTATGCCATTCTGTGGGCACATATCCTGTAGTGAGGCTGAGATTGTACAGCTGTTTTATTTGAGGGATTAGTTCTTCTTGGAGTTCATGTAGGACACAACCCGGGACGCCATCTGATCCCATGGAAGCAGTGTTTTTTGCTTTGGAGAGGGCAGCCTTCACCTGAGCATCAGAGATGTTTGGGAGGCAGCCCCCTGCCGGGATAGACACTTGCTCTTTTGGGGGGAGGGGGTGGAGAAGTTTGCACTGAACCTGTCTGCCAGGATATTGGCGATGTCTGTGGGTTCAGTGTATTTTTTGTCGTTTAGAATCAACTCAGAACAAGTCTGGGAGTTGCATCCCAGGTTCCTAACATAACTGAAAAAAGCCTTATGATTGTCTTTAGTGTCCTGTGCAATTTTTCTCTCAAAGCTGGCCTTGGAGGATTTTATGAGGGATCGTAATTTTTTGCTAGTACTGATCAGAGATGCCTTCCCTATTAGGGATTTTGCTCTATCATGTAGTATATTCTTCCTTCTGTTGTACAGTCTATTTATGGCTGGGGTCCACCAGACTGGACGCCTGCCTTTGGATGATTGGGTCTTAGTTTTGTTTGGGATAGCTTGATCCATGCATTCCTGGAGATGTCCGTAGAATGCGTTTATATAGGATTCTGCAGTTTGGGCCGTAGTTTCCACTGGCCCTGGGGCCATGAAAGATTTCACTTCGGTTTTGAGAAGTGAGAAGTTCGCTTTTGAGAAGTTTTTCACTGTGGTTTTCTGGGCTGGGGGTGGGGTCGGGATGTGGATATCCAGAGAAATTAATTTATGGTCTGATCTTACCAATGAAAGATATACTTCTGGTATGGAGCATAGAGTCCCCATGTTGGTAATGATCAGGTCTAGTATGTTATCCCCTCTTGTGGGAGTGGTGACTAGTTGTTCCATAGCATTTTAGTTTATAATTTCCAGGAACCTTTGGGCTAAGGTGCTGGGGCTTGAGTAGTGCTCCCAGTCTATGTTTGGGTAGTTGAAGTCACCCAATATAATGGTGTTCGGAGAGATCTTCATGTTCTCCAATGTTTTCAAGAAAGCTGAGTGGGATTCCTGACTTTGAGAGGATGGTCTGTAGGATGCTATAAACTGAAAAGCAGTTTTGCCCACTGTTAGTTGCACATGGATGGTCTCCGATACTTCATGCAATGCCACTAACCTGGAGGTGTGGATATCCTTGATAAATATGGAAACTCCCCCTCCTTTTGTGGTTCGGTCTGGGTTTTGGGGCCGAAAAGCATGATATGAGGTATAACCTGGTAGTGCTGGGGTGCTCTCTGGAGCCTTGAACCAGGTTTCTGTCACTGCACAGATATCGATGTTCTCCATACTGAGGAGAGCTTCAAGTGCGTGCATCTTGAGGTTAAGACTTCTGGCGTTTAGCAGCATTACCCTTAGTTTCTTGTACCTTGTGCTGTCTATGGATGTGGGTTTGACTTTTGAGCCTTGCCTAAAAAAGGCACTATGGGGGTGGCCAGAGTCTTTTCCAGTATCTGAAAGCCCAGTGGTGACAGGTGCAAGCTGTCCCTAGCGAAGCAACGTGGCTTGTCGAGCATGTCATCCCAGGCTGATAGACACTGGATCCCCTTTGAATGACACCAAAATTTTAGCCAATTGTTAAAATCGATCGTTTTGTCTTTGTACTGTGGCATCATTCTAGGTGAGGGTAAGATGCTGCTCAAGGTCAGGGTCATACCAGCGTGGGCTACATGATCAGAGAGCTCCTCTATGTCTCTTTTCATGTAGTCCAGGGAGGTATGTCTCAGGTCATTCACACCAGCATGTACAATGACTGAGTCATAGTTGTATTTGCTTTGGAGTGACCTGAGTGCTTGTGTTATGTGGCGGATCCTAGCGCCCGACAGACAGCTCACTGTGACCTTCTCCTTGTTCAGCCTGGTGAGTGGGACGTCAGTATGTCTGACAATAGAGTCACCTATTACAAGAGTATCGGGTGCGTTATTCAGCCTTAAGGGCTGTGGCTGCTTGGCACACTGACTTTGTGGGCTATGTGTTGTGCGTGTTTTGTTTTGGGGTGGCGTTTGCTTGGATGTCTGCTTTGGAGGTCTCTGTTGCTTAGGTAGATTTTTATTTACAGCCTCTGAGTATGTTTTAGGGTATTTATGTGTTTGGTTCGCTGATGTGGTGGGACTATGTGATACTGGAATTGTGTTGTGTGAGGTTACCTTCTCCTCCTGACTGGTTATACCAGTTTTGAGATGAGAGAGCTCAGCCTCCAGTTTGGCTATATGGCTGCATCTCTCACATATATTTGAACCTGTTTGGAGGAGGAGAGGGTTGTCCGTGTACATGAGACAGTTGTAACATTGCCTCAAAATTCCCAGATTCACCAGCTGGGCTGGAGAGGAAACCATTGACTGACCTTTGGACATGCTAGAGTAATATAGGGAACTGAATTAAGATGGTCCAATAGGGGACAAGGTAATCGTAGAGAGTATAAGAGTAAGTAGTGCTTATGGTTTAATAGTGCTAACTTGTAAGATTACTTATTTGGACCAGTGAAGGGCCTTAGAATGAGAATATGGTGTTTGATTTGAGAGATAGAGCAGTTCTAAGGGAAAAAGTCAAGAGCAGACTTTGTGGAGCCAGGAATAGTTTAAACCCAATTAGGCGGCGTTGCCCGTTATTGCGCTATGCACAAAAACGCACAAAAATGCGCAAAAGAGGGTTTTAAGAGAGGAAGCTCAAGGAGTTTGGAATTGACCCAAAATGGCCAATAAAACTGCAGTTTCAAGGCAGTAACCACTCCCACAGGGGCAGGCAGGCTGCTCAATGTTTATCACTGCCACTGATGAACAGAGAGACTTCCCTTTAGCCCAAGCAAAAAATGGCCTCCAAGAAACTTACAAACAGTTCAGAACAGCAAGCCTGTAACTGAACTTTTTTAAATCTCAGAAAAGTGGGAAAAAAGTAAGTTTTTTTGTTTTTGGTTTTTTTTTTAAAGATAGCAGAGGTTCACAAGTATCAACAAGTTATAACAGTGCAGTAAATTACCCCACACTTGAGTGCTAGGCCAGAGACAGATAAAATGCAAGTTTTAAGAAAAAAAACGATTTTAAAAATAAGTGCAAACAGGAAATTCAGTAAACAGCTCTAGGATGTGTTCTAAATACAGTTACCAATGCAGAAATCAAGTTTAACAAGCCAGAAAATGCTCAAAGTAGGCGGCTATGCAGAAAAACTTAGCAAAATAATCTGAAGAAAATACTTAAAATCTCAAAAGTGGCTCCTTTCTTCTCTCAGCATTTTCTCCTCTTGGTGGGTGCTTCACCAACAGCCAACAAGTCTGAAAAGACGCCAAAACCACGAGGCAATCAGGTTTTAAGAGAGGAAGCTCAAGGAGTTTGGAATTTGACCCAAAATGGCCAATAAAACTACAGTTTCAAGGCAGTAACCACTCCCACAGGGGCAGGCAGGCTGCTCAATGTTTATCACTGCCACTGATGAACAGAGAGACTTCTCTTTAGCCCAAGCAAAAAATGGCCTCCAAGAAACTTACAAACAGTTCAGAACAGCAAGCCTGTAATAATAATAAATATAAGATAATGTCTACAGCAGAAGCTAAAAACATATACAAGAACTATATGAATTTAAACCTGGTTGACTACCACAAATACGACTGAGAAATATTACATAAATATCTAGTCTTAGAACTGTGAAGACTTCTAAGAAAACAACATCATGAAAAGGAAGGACCTGTTGTTGCATCAGACCCTGTTTAACTTTGGACCCTGTTTAGTCTTGAACTGTCCAGGAAATAATTTAGTCAACGAGTCAACAAAAAGCTTTTAAACCTAAGAAACTAAATTCTATTTTTTTAAACTACAGACTTTGGAAATTAAATTTTATCAACATGAAAATACTGAAGATGGCTTCCTCTAGCCACACAAAATTGCCATTATGAGAAATGCTAAATATTAAGAATTACCTCTCTGAGTTATTGTTTTACATACAAATCAACATCAAATGCAAATATTCTAGAATAAATAAGGAAGTGTGAGACACAGAGTCATGTAATGTCTCTGGATTACAAAAACTAATGCAAAGGAAACATTATCATATAAGTAAATGGCTTCTATTTCTTTTTATTTCAGAAAAATGACTAAATGATCAATGGAGCTCAATAAATAAGAATTGGATTAAAGTGATTATAACAGCTGGTATCAATCACAATAGTGCAGGAGTAGCAATTTTGATTAAAAATAAATTTAATGACTAAACGTTATCCAGCAGAAGTGATTCAGATGGAAAATGGGTTTACTTAGTTTGCATTAGTAATAAGTTAGACAAGCACATTAAGTTAAATATTATATACCATGTTCAATTCAACATGAATTCACTGCAAAAATAAATAACTTATTAAGTATTTTTTATTATCATTATTACTTAGTAAGAGACAAGAATAGTGTTATAGAGAGTTTTAACAACTGATATGGTAGTAGCAAGTTCTATAATATGAGTGCATCATTAGCTTTAGTAAATATAATTATGGACTTTAACCTATTTGAGTCTTTCCCAACCCTTTCCCAGAAAATAATACATTAAAACATACCTATTATTCACAGTGCTACAAACCTTGGTCCCATATATATTTCTATCTTACCTCTAATAAATTTCTTGACAGGAAAACAGACTTTAGTAATGAATCTAGATTTCTTTCAGATTATTCTAAGAATAATCTAAATATTGATATGTTTTGGTGACATCATACAAGATCTATAACCTATAACTGGATACTAAATCCAAGTTTACTTCAAAATGAAGATATTAAAGAAGAAATAAAGACTATATTAAATGAGTTCTACTTAAATTTAACAAAGTCAGAACATAAATATCCAGTGGTCTGCCCTAAAGGCTCATTTAAGATAAAGATACAAATCAGAGATACAAAAGTGACTAAACCTCCTTCAATTAATATTACTATCTTGGATTGAAATCAGATATAAGGCAAAATATTCTGAATGGGCACAAGTCCCTTCTATAACCATAGCAAGATTATTAAAAAATCAGAAATCCGCATGCTATAATAAAGGTTTTAAACTTTAATGATATAACTCTACATAATTCAGAGGATATTATATCAGCTTTTATCAAAATACACTCACAATTATATGGGGAACATAATGCTTATAATAATGGGAAAGATGTTATAAATTATTTAAATCAACTAAAATTTCCTATTATCATTTCACAATAGGGGAGGCACTAAAACATCCTTTGCAATTCAGAAAATAACAAATGCTATAAAAGGTTTATAAATAGATAAAGCATCCTGCCCTGATGGCTTTACAGTTAATTTTATAGAATGTTTCCTTCCTGAGAGCTGCAAAATTCTTCTAGAATGCTTTAATAAAATCAGTTTGAAAGGTTTAGACTTTTACCTAAATGGAACAAAAGACACTGTTAATAACTCAAAACACTTCCAGTTCTGAAAGCTCACTCAAATTTTAGACCAGTAACTTTAATTAACCTTGAGCTAAAAATATATGTCAGTCTTTGGTCAAATAGCTTGAAAACTGTCTTACCTTCAAATCTATCCCACACCAATCTGTATTCCCTCAAAAAAGGCAAATTGGGTATCATTTACTAACATTAGAATCCTTGTAAATCTTAAATAGCAAAAAAAAGGAAAATAACGTATATGCACTGACCATTGATGCATCCAAAGTGTTTGATCACATGAATTTACATTTCTTATTCTTTGTTATGCATCCTTTTGGCATACCCCATTTTGTTATAAAGGATGTCCAAGCAATTTATGCTAATTCTTTTATATATCATTATATAAATAAACCTCTATCAAAACTTATTTTGTTTTTAAAATGGAGTCAAACAGGGATGTCTACACTCACTATACTTATTTAATTTATGTAGACAACCATCATTTACATAATTTTTACAAAATACATACTACAATATTTCCAAAGATTATAACATTCCTGTTCCACTAACTCTTTTTACAGACAGTATAACTATTTACTTATCACTGCCTAAGCAAGACATGCCATTAATTATAAACACTATTAATACTTACTCAGTGTTTGCAAACTATAAGATGAACCTAGACAAAACAACTCTCTTTCCAATACATCACAACTTTTTTTACAACAAATTTCTAATCTATAATGAGATAAAACCCTTTACTTCACTGAAATATTCAGGTGCATAATTCAATCAAGACATATCATTACACTCTCAAAACAGTATTGTAAAAGCTTAGTCCAATACAAAATGTGTCATTACAAGATGGAGCAACTTAACATTTTTCTTCCTATCAAATGTTAGCATAGTTAAGATGAGCATTATGTCCAAGATTCTTTTCCACTTAAGTTCTTCTCAAAAGGCACCAAATATTTTTGAAATATTAACTTAACATGAAGTAAGTTTGAGTAACCAAATCAACAACAATGTCATACCATAAACTAATTCTCCTTAAATTCAAAGTGGTTTGACTCTACCAGATTTTTGTTTATATTACTTAATTAATGAACTCTATCAGATTATTAAAATATGTTTTCATTGGCCTTAAAAGAATAGAATACATTGTGGATGGAAATTTAGCATAATTATATAAGTACCTATGAGGTTAACCTTGAAGCTCTGCCAGATATTAAGCTAAATATATTAATGTGTTTACGCTACACAATTTTATCTCTACAAAAATGTTGACTTTTCAAAAGTTAATAAATATTTTGAACACAAAAGGTCAATGTGATATTATGGCCATTCTATGCAAACCCTAACTTTAAATTAAATAAGATTCTAAACCTATCATCTTTCCCCCCTAATAAAAGATAAAACAGTCAGAGTTTTCATTTTTTATCAGGGTTTGAACTCTGTGGAAAACTTAAGATTTTAACTTGGACCTACCTAAGGGTTACCTAACAATTCTAAGACAATTTGTTTATTAAATATAACCAAAATTTAAATACAGGATCCTGGATATTGCCTGAGTCAAAAGGGGATCACCACAATTATTTTTTGAGATATGTTTTACCCAGGATATAGGGTGGAACTGCATAAAGGAACATTACTTTCCAAAGGAATACAAAAGCATCCTTTTTCCATGCTTGGTTCCAAGGATCCCTGGAACAAAACTTGTTTAGTTATCTGTTTTCAAAAGGAGGCAAACAGATCTCTTTGAACTGTTCCCACAACTGTATCAATTCCTGGAAACCCCTTCATTCAATTTCCATTTGTGAGGGTCTGTCATGATCCTGTTCAGCTAGTTTGCAACAATGCTCTGATGGAATACCAGATGCTGGAAGAACTGCTGAAGGGCTAACTTCAAAGCTACCAATGCCAGCTTACACAGGAGGTACAGTCTTATGTCCCTGTGCTTGTCAATATATCACATGACAGTGGTGTTGCCTATAATCACTAGAAGAGGTCCTGATGACAGAAACAGATGGAGAATCTTCAAGGCATGGATCATGGTTTTCAGCTGATGAGATGTGGTCTGTCTGAGAAATTCAACAGACCATGGACCTTTACCCCTTTGGAAACTTCTCCACAGCAAAATCTGATGCTTCTGTGGTGACAGATTGGTTTGGAGTCTGAGGAAAGAAGAGGAGACCTGGGTTTAGTTGAATATATTGACTCCATCAATGCAGTTCATTTTTTATGAAGCCCAAAATTGGAATTTCATACTCAGAAAATGCAATTGTTTGGTTCATGTGTTTTTTTTTCTTTCTTTCTCATGTCCAAACTGGTAACAGGTATCATGAGAATCATAGAAACCATAAACTATAGAATCCTACAAAATTCTCTAGCAGATGTCTGAGACTGACTGGAGACATTCAGGGGAAACTTTTAGATAAAAAACCACCTTGTGTGTTAAAAGGACCTTTTGAAGAGAAGAATCTAAAAGGCATTCTAGGAACACAATCCTGTGAGAATGCGTTTTGAGTATTAATCTAGAAGCCAAGAATGGTCAAAAGAAACATAATCTATGTTAATGACTCTTGACATATAGATGAGAACTCTGCAAAGAAAACCAAGTTGTCTAAATAATATATGAATGTCATTCAGTTTGTAATAAGTTATGACTAGAGATTGACATTTTGGGAATAGACTTGGAACTGTATATGACAAAGGTTATGTAGAGAACTGATAATGCAACCCAGAAACAGAGGACCTTAGCAATTTCCTGAAGCCTATCACTATGAGAATATAATAGTAAGCATATTTTAGATCTAGAGTTACCAAGTAGCTCATGAGGAATGACAGGTAACAGCTTCTGTAAGGTCAACCTTCTGAATTTTTGAACTTTCATGTGCATATTTAGAAAAGAAACATCCACTACTGGTCTCCCAAAAGCATTTTTCTTTTTTTACCAGAAACATTCATTAATAGAAGCTTTTACCCATTAACTTGTATGACTCTTTGGGTGTGCAAAGGCTGAAGCAAAGAACCTGAGTCACAAATTTTGTTTGGTTTGGAAGGTGGGAGGTATTCCTCTGAAAAAAGTTGTTTGTATCCAGTACCATCTGTAATCCTCATGCATCACTCTTAACACTCAAGAGTCAGAAGCAATCTTATGCTAAAGGAAAATGTTGGGGGACAGGTTTTTGGGACAGATTTATAGAGATATTGGCTGTGTGTGTGTGTGTGTGTGTGTGTGTGTGTGTGTGTGTGTGTGTGTGTGTGTGTGTGTGTGTGTGTGTGTGTGTGTGTACAAATAATGCTGTTATAGTCATTCTATGTTCTTGGTCCTTTTTCTGAAATAATCCCTATTTTTGTTACCCTCTGTCCATCTCTCTCTTTTTTTTTTTTTGCATTTTATCTACCAGAAAAGGGTTAAACAATACATTTTTATATAAAGCTGACTCCAAGATTTCAGACATTTCCTCATCAGCAAACTTTTGGTTACATACTCAAGCTTATCTTCAAAGTAATATAGCCATAGGAGTGACCCTAGACATACTATCTGCACAAATATGCACACTCTTCAAAAGCATGTAAGGGTACAAACAGTTTGGTTCAAACAAAGATTTTTTTGTAGAAAAAGTGGAAGTCAGTCCCCTCAAACTGTCTATAGAACAGAGCATTTATTTTCCCATATATGCCTATGGTCCCTTACATAGCTTATCTGTTTTTTAGGGACTGATAGCTGGGTATCAGGCCAAGTACAGGCAGCATTCAACATATGCTCCAGGGCTAGCAGTATAGGAAGGATGGGAGAAGACTTAGGTATATCCATTTGTAATATACCATTATTTATCTTTCATTCGGGGGAACATATATTTGTTCCCACAAAATACCTCATTTATCCTGAAAAAGGTCTAATTGAAAGAAATTTCCTCCAGATGAAAATAAGAATTAAAGTTTTATTCCCAATCAGAGGACTGGGCTTGGGAATCTATAGCAAAAAAAACTCCATCTCTATAAAAATCAGAATCATCAGACCCTGTTTTCTTAGGAATAATTTTAGATAGAATGCCCATCTGTAAGATATTCTGTGTACCAGGATTTGCTGTCTGTAATGCCTATCTATTCAAGGAAAGGAACTCTTCTTTTTTAACAGTAATAACTTCATTAAAAGAAACATGATGAACTTTTTTAATAGGAGTTCCAGCATAAGAGTATGGACTTGAAGGAGGGATACCTGCCTAGTCTAATGGTCTCTTGCTCTGGTTACCTTGAGAAAAATCTCCTAGAGTATCTCCCAGACCCAAAGAAGATGGTTTCCCATGCCTGCATTGGGCATTGGAGCAGCCAAAGAGGCTGCAGCTGACCTCCAGCTCATGATGGCTAAAAGGGCTACAACAGAAGAATGCAGAGAAGTAAGTGGGTGGTCTGAGGAGCAACTAGTCACCAAGTATCAGCTGAGGCATTTACCGAGTTTGCAACAATAACAAGGACTCCTTGGTAAGTCCTAGAGCAAGTCTGTCACTAGTTGTTCCCAAGCAGAATACAATTCCCCTGTTAGTATGGTTCAGACTCTGAAACACACACTGACAGAATCAAAATGGCAGGCAGGTTGTCACAAAATGAGAATAAGCATGATATTCACACATGATTCATTGCTCATTTCTCCATAAAATTTCCTGTTCCACAAAGTTCAAAGTTTAGACAAGAAGTACACAATATTTCACAAAATACCCCTATCACTACTACACAAACACTTGCACACACGCTGATAAGATCAAAATGGCAGTTAGGTTGTCACAAAGTGCATAAACATCACACTAACATCCAATTCTCCATCTGTTTCTCTGTAAAATTTCCTGCTAAACAAAAATTCAAAGTTTATAAAAGCAGTGCACATTTTTTTTCACAACATTAGCTATAAACACCTCTATAAACACTCAAGATAAAAAAAGGAAATTTCTGACACTGAGAAAAAAATAGTTTCTTAAGGGGAATATCATTTTTAGTAAAAAAAAAATAGATAAAAATGCTATTTTTAAAAAATAGCAATAATTTCTGAGTGGAGGGGTCCCCCATTTGAGAACTTTTCTCCCAGAAATGAGTCTTTTAGCTTTCATCTCCTGAGAAGTCCAAAAGATACTTCTTCTCAAGACAGCAAGAAAGTACTGAAGAAAGAGTCAGTCTGACTGCTGATTTCTCTCACAGGGATTAACCAACCCACTGGCAGAGTGAAGGAATGGAGGGGGGTAGAGCTTTTTGAAGATGGCTGTCATTGTCTCCTGGGGAGGAAACAACCCACATTGCCTAAGGGCTACTACAGCAGTGGGAATGAACATATTTCATTTTGCCAGAAAAAAGTGAATACAATAATGTTTGCCTTTTTACATAACTGACAGCAATCAGTGCACAAAAACTTATCCAACTTCTTATTTTGAAAGACCTAGAGCTTTTAAAGTGATGACCTTATCATTCCATCAAAAGAAAGAGGTATTAAAAGCAGTTTGGTCTGCTGACTACTGTCACTCAAAGAGGTACATTTCTCTATTGATAATTAGTACTTTCAGCATCTCCAATTCTGCTTCCTATATTGAAAGAAAAATGCTTACTCTGGTATCTCTACACATTGAAAGAAATTAGCAAGGTTTACAAGAGATTGAAGACCCAGGTAGGGCATGGCAAATACTTTGTAATGAAATGTTAACATCACAGATAGACTGATGATCCCTTGTGCTCAAATGAATGCCCTACAACACAAATCAAAAAGAAGTAAGTCTAATAAGAAACGACAGCTCCAGATCAGCACAAATGTTAAGGCATTCAAATGCACTGCCATTGGTAGCTGTAGCTATAGTAAAGATGAGATTCAGTAGCTTCTGTGCCAACTAATAATGTGGGAATAACTCTTAATAAACAGGTCACATTATAGAAAACAGGCAGTCAAGTTTTTATTTTTCTTCCTTCCACTTTTGCCATATATTCAATTATATTTAATTGGTAACATATTGAGTAATGATGAAAGAAATGTGACCCCATCATTTGTCTGACAAAAATACTTTCCACATGCTGGTTTATGCCAGAGGAAGATCAGGTAAGCAGCAGAAAAAAAAAAGTTGTCCTTGAATGTTGGGGACATTTTGCTAAATCACAATATTTAACAGTATTGGTCAGGTCCTTTGTACATATAAACTGAGGGTGGGCGACAGTCTTGTGTGGTTGACAGTGACCAATGGGATTTAGCTAAAGTTGTACATAGGATAACTATGATGATGGAGATCTAAATAGGAGACTAGGCTCCCTCTTGGAACCACTGTGTGAGATTCCCCAAAGTAATTGTTTCAGACTTCTTAACTCGAAAACTCAGCTCACCAAACAAGAAGGCACACCACTGGCCATGACTGTAGAATTCCACAAAGGTTATTGTTCACACAGGCTAAGCGCTTTCATCCAAAGACTCTTGGACTTCTTCAGAACAACACTTACTAAAACCTCAACCCTTAAATATCCACATATCCTGATGACATCACAAATTAATTAGTTAATTACTCAATTAAATATTCTAAAGCATAAAACATTAAACATTAAAGAAACATTACTGGATATAAATTAAAACATTAAAAACTACCCTAAAATGTACTTTAATTTTAATACAGTGGTGGTATCTAAATGCAGCTGCCATCTTAATTCACAACAGTTGGCTGAACACACAACCCAGATAAAGACTTTAATGGACAAACATAATGAGAGGGGTAACAGCATTTTTGGCAGCTTGGGTTACCCCCTCACTCAACCTACTCAACTCATTCAGTTGGTTCAGTCTCAGCATGTGGCTCAATCTAGTCCAACAAGGGACAATGTACAGAATGGTGTTAACAGTAATTCTGCAGGTATTAGAGGGTCCATGGTCAGTAATGTTGACCAATGGAAACTCAATACATTTGATTTTCGGATTGAATCAGGTTGTATACTGATCCAACAGAATGTGTCCAACCAGTCCTTAATGGACAGAATTAAGACATTTGAAAAAAAGTTGTTCAGACTTAAAAAACTCTAAATAGAAAATGGTTATCTTGAAAGAAACGTCGAGTTGGGGCAGGTACCGCGAGGGCAACAGTGCTGGAAGTACCCTAACGGTGTTGGGAGCAATTCTGATATGTTAGAGGAGGTGCACCGGCTATTTGATCATAAGGAATGGACTTAATGAAGATAATGATCAAATATAACAGCCGGTCTATTGAGCAGTTAGCTGGAGAGTTGGATAAGCAAAATTAGCTTATCAAAAGTGATTTACTCTTTGAGCACTACCAAACTAACTTTCAGAATATGTTAGCTGGTATTGATAACAGCTGTCATAACATATTCCAGCATAAAATTAACAAATTAAAAAGAGATACCACCGAGTACGCTGAAGGGAAGGCGTATCCGCTCTCTGCAGGTTGTCGTGGTAACCGGGAGGGTTCAGCCAATCAGCTGTTTCATCAAAACGAGGAAGTGACATCTCATCAGAGCATTCATCAGCTCCCCCACAACTGGGTTTCCCCTCAGAGGATGGCCTGAGATGATCCGAAAGGCTAAAAAATAAGGAGCAAGCCATGTTTCAAGGGGGGAGCAATGACCGGAGATACATCGAGCCGGGAGCAAAGCCAACAAATTTACATTACCAGTGAAAACACCGATTGAAGTATTAATGGACACTTCTATGGGTTCGCTGTTTGATGTAAGTTTACATATTCAATGTGAGCCTAATGCCAATACAGACAATGTTAACCAAAACAGCGAATATTTTAATTTGTTAGATCATTGTTTTGAGACATTTATTAACTGTAACGAAGACAAACAAATAGACTTTGACATGCTGTTTGATGCAATGCAAAAGGGGAACAATGTAAAGGGGGGGTAATTATCCTAGTATTGTTTTGAATAAAACAGGTGATAATAAAGTGTATAATTATTCAAAGAATTAAGTGTTGCACATGCCGACCTGCTTTCTAAAGGGTTCACTTATGTGCCTTGCAGGCGTGGTACATTATCAGATATACTTATAGATTTGAAACTTTTCACTCGAAAAATGAATTTAAAAGTATGGTTTGGGGGTGAAAGTTTGGAAGAGCAGAATCAAGGGTTGAAAATGCCAAGTTATTTTAATCCCCTTTTATAAAACCACATAGGAAAATTCAAAAGGATTTGTGAGATAGACATTAGAGACAATTTTAAAAGGCAGTCTAAAAATTCATGTAACAATTTGTCTCCTAAAGAGACAACTTTATTGTTAGGGATAGCCTCTGATAAAAGTATTTGCATAATAAAGCCTGATAAAAGCAGTGGGGCTGTTATAATGGATAAACACGATTATATTGATAAAATGACAACTATTTTAATGGATAAAACATATAGTGAGATTAGTATTAATGAAATCCATATAGCCTACCAGAGATTGGTTTTATTGTTGGATGAAAAAAAACTCCAGCTTTACTCTGTAGCATATCGCCTACTCCAATGATCTCTGCCTAACATATAAAACTATGTCAAACCCAGAGCTGTTGGACATGCTACACCTAAAGAAATCTCAATCCCTCTGAGCTACATGCTCTAGGGACCTAAACCTTGTCACCACAATAAACAGGACACGCTGGGGGGATAGATTCCTGTCCCAGAGACTTCCTATACTCTGGAACAAGCTACCCATCTATGTCAAGCAAAGTTCTTCATTAGCACTCTTCAAGAAAAATCTTGATGAGTGGATGGGAAATAGGAAATACACCCCAGGGATCACTTCTGTGTCTCTGCTGGACAGTGGCACAGGAAAATAACTTTCTTGGGTGGCGTAAGCTACGGTACCTTGCTGGCTAGGCTTACACAGGCCCTTGGGCCGATAGCCTTGTACCTACCTATGACATGCTATATCAAGGGCAGATTAATGAAAATGAATGGAAATATTTAAAAAATGAATTTCCCATGGTCTCCAATATTTTTGGAATTCCCAAAATTCACAAGGGCCTGGCAAATTTACAATTCAGGCCCATTGTGGATGGGAAGAGGGCCAAGACTTGTTTCACAGGTAGATATTTAGACTATCATCTCCAGAAGGAGTTAAAGGTTTTTTCATACATTACTAAAGATTCATGGCAGTTTTTACACAAATTAAAAGGTGTTAATATTAGTGACAATACATTTTTGGTTACAATAGATGTGTGTAACCTGTTTACACTGATACTCCACTATTTAGAGTTGGAATGGCTTGAGGATCAGCTAAATAAGACTATTATTTGATCAGGATCAGGTTAACGTTTTTATAACCTTAATGGAGGCAGTGATAAAAAAACAATTTTTTTATATTTCGAAGGGCAATACTACAAACAGTTGACGGGTGTGGCTATGGGGACAGCTCATACCCCCATCTATGCCAATTACATCATGTCCTATTGGGAACAAGAGTATATATTCCCTAGTGAATACAAGCCCTGTACTAAACATTATACCAGATTCCTGGATGATATTTTTATAATTTGGGAAGAAGAGGAAAGAAGTCTAAAGAGATTCCTTGAGTATATTAATCAGATGGTGGAATTTCTTAAGTTCACCTACGAACACAATCAGGAGGTAATATCCTATTTAGATGTTCAATTAAAAATAGACAAAGGAAATAATATATTGAAGTCAGGGATATACAGGAAACCCACCTTCTCCAATTCTTACTTGGAATTCCATAGCTGGCACCCTTACTATCAAAAGAAGTCCATTGTCAAGGGACAGTACTTAAGGGCTGCCAGAATGGTAAGTTGTGACCAAGATGTCCTGGCAGAAATAAATTTTATGACAGGGCTGTTTATAAAAAGAGGCTATCCTAAACCCCTTTGCAAAATTTTGGGGGACGAAATTAAAAAGAAGAGAGCCAAAGGTGTTTATAAACCCATACTTATAGGGACTATGATGTCAACTACAGAAGCTAATGTGAACATGCACAGAGATAAAAACCCTGAAGTTAAAGGGAGAGGAGGGTTGATGTTTATTACTACATTTAACCAGGATGTTACTATTAAAAAGAACTGAAGGCTGTTGTACTATGACAGGCATCTTCTGGATAAGCTGGGGTGTGGTCCCAGGTTTGTCTTCAGAAGGGACAGATCTTTTAAGGAAATATTAGAGATGGGCAGCCACCATGATGTTAATAGTTCTAATAGAATTTTGGGGAATTTTAAGTGTGGAATGTGCACTATATGTAAAAACATCTTGGAGACTGGTAGTCAGGTATGTATTAATGGGACCAACATTTGTTTCCAAGGGCATTTCAACTGTGTTAGTAAGAATGTATAAAAAATCCCAACAGAGCAGGCAGAAAGATGCAATAATACAATAATACTGAATTAAGCAAACAGCACAGCCAGCAGTTATAAACGTACCAAAGTTTTAATGCAAACACAAGAAGAAGTAAAAAAATATGTTTGCGCTTTCATGGTATTACATTACCCATACGTGAAAGCGCTAACGTATTTTTTCCTTCTTGTGTTTGCATTAAAACGTTGGTACATTTATAACTGCTGGCTGTGCTGCTTGCTTAATTCAGTATTATAGTATTATTGCGTCTTTCCACCTGCTCTGTTGGGATTTTTTATACTGTCTGTTTGTTGCCATTGCGTTTGTTCTACTGTGTTAGTAAGAATGTGGTGTGCATGGCTAAATGTGAACATTGCCCGGCCTTCTATATTGGAAAGACCAGTAGGAGATTTAAAGACAGGATCAAAGAGCATTTGTTAGACATTAAAAACAGGAAAGCTACTAATGCATTGGCCAGGCATCTTTTTAATAGTCCAGAGCATGTATTTAAACTTTTAGTTTTGCAACAATTGAATAAGGATGCTCAGGGTAGATTTTTAGACTTACATCTTGATATTTGTGAATTAAGGTGGCAGCTGCGTTTAGATGCCACCAATTATCCGGGCATCATTGATAATGTAAGCATTTCAGCTGTATTAAAATTAAAGTACATTGTAGGGTAGTTTTTAATGTTTTAATTTATATCTAGTAATATTTCTTTAATGTTTAATGTTTTATGCTTTAGAATATTTAATAGATTAATTCATTAATTTGTGATGTCATTAGGATATGTGGGTATTTAAGGGTTGAGGTTTTAGGAAGTGTTGTTCTGAAGATATCCAAGAGTCTTTGGATGAAAGCGCTTAATCTGTGTGAATAATAAACTTTGTGGAATTCTACATCCGTGGCCAGTGGTGTGTCTTCTTGTTTGGTGAATTGTTTCAGACTTGCTGAAACCTAAACATTAGTATTAAATAAGTCAATCTACTTACGATCAAGGATAAAAGATACAGCCTTGCTTCCTTGCTGCTGACTAATTAACCGTGTTCCCTCAGCTTGCTAGCTAACAGCCAACCTTTGTGGTATTTTCCCTCTCCATACTGCCAGTGTAATGTTAAAAGTCCTGCATACTGAATAAACGGTTGCAATGAAAATCGCTCATCATATAGCTCTGTTATCTCTCACCTTGCAGCATTTTTTTTCTCTGCAAAGTATGTTGGCTAGGTTTTTTAAGTTTTAAAATATACTTATTTAAGGCATTATCTACTTTCTAGCAACTTGGTATGCTGTGAAGTAGCATCTATGCAGACAGTTAAGGAATTATTACAGGTTCAGCCTCCTAAGTTCAATAGGAATTGGCCTGCTAAGGGATGGTCTTTTCCCTCTTTGGATTTTCATTCTAGAGGCAGGTCGAGGCGTGGTAGAGGTAGGGCTTCCTTTCAGGGCCCTGTTACTTCTAGGTCTTTGAGTTCCTCTACCCCTTCTGCTGGGGAGGGCAAGGGTCAGTCCTTTCGGAAGCAGACCCAATGACCTGTGTCTTCAGCTGCCGGACTCTGCTTTGCTGGCAGCTCCTCTAGGCGGAAAACTGGGACTTTTCAACGGGAATTGGCATTTGGTTACCCAGGACAAATGGGTGTTGGACATTGTAACTCGAGGCTACAAATTTTATTTTCACACTTTCCCGCCTTTCAACGGTATGCCGGATGTGCCTCATCAGCAAAAATTGGAAGCACAGGCACAGGTTTCTTCTCTGCTCCAGTTGGGAGCAATACAGGAAGTTCCTTCTGTGGAAAGGGGCACAGGGTTTTATTCCCGTCTTTTCTTAGTGCCAAAGAAGGGAAATACTTGGAGGCCCATTCTGGATTTATCCATTCTAAACACCTTTCTAGAAATTCCGAAATTCAAGATGTTAACACTGCAACAGCTGTTGCCTATGCTGGGCAGGGATCACTGGATGGTGACTTTGGATCTCAAGGAGGCCTATCTTCACATTCCTATCAGGCCCAGTTGCAGGAAATTCCTGAGGTTTCGGACTGGGAATTTGCATTATCAGTTCTCTGCATTGCCCTTTGGCTTATCTACTGCACCCAGGGTATTCACGAAAGTCCTGGCTCCAGTAATAGCTTTTCTCAGACTACAGGGAATTCAGATTTATCCTTATCTGGACGATTGTTTGATACTGGCTCAAGACAAGCACGAACTACTTCGACATCTGCAGTGTGTGATGACAGTTTTCAGATGCCTGGGGTATTCTGTGAACGAAATAAAGTCCAGTCTAGTACCCTCACGAGAGATGTGTTTTCTGGGTGTGAGTCTGAATACAGCGACTCAGATGGCATTTCTTACCCTGGACAAACAAAGAAATCTTCACCAGTACTTCCTACAGCTATCAGTCCTGTCCAGGCTGACTGCAAGGACAGTCCTTCAAGCCTTGGGGTTCATGGCATCTTGCATTCTAGTACTTCCCAATGCCAAACTGCATATGAGGAAGTTACAATGGTATCTCAAAAGCGTTTGGACTCAACACAGCCACGATTTGGACACTGTCATTCGGATTCTTCCTTGCATCCAGAAGGAATTTGTGTGGTGGGCTCAGGAATGTCACCTAAACAAGGGACTCTCTGTGACCCAACCAGAGGCAAGTCAGATATTAACGACAGACGCCTCGGAGTCAGCCTGGGGTGCTCATTTCAAAGGGAAATGGATTCAAGACCTTTGGCCCCCGGAGTTGCTTCACTTGCATATCAATATGAAGGAGATGCTGGCAGTTCAATTTGCCTTAAAAGCATTCAAGGATCTACTTCGCCCGGGACTAGTGTTGATTCGAACAGACAACACAACTGTCATGTGGTACATCAACAAGCAGGGGGGAACTCATTCTTACCCTCTTTGCAGACAAGCAATGCTGTTATGGGAAACTGCTTTGGATCTGCACATCACTCTTCGAGCACAGTTTCTGCCAGGGGAACAGAATTCGTTAGCGGATGTTCTGAGCAGGCAAATGGTGGATCCTCACGGATGGAAGTTGGATCCTCAGGTGTTTCGTCAGTTGACCATGGCTTGGGGAACTCCAGACATAGATCTGTTCGCTTCTCCTCTGAATTTCCAACTACCTCTGTTTTGCAGAAGGCTGTTTCATCTGAAAGCCTGGAAAATAGATGCACTATCCTTCAGTTGGAGCAACCTTCACGTGTATGCCTTTCCTCCTCTGCCTCTTCTTCCAAAAGTCCTGTTGAAAGTCAGGAGGGACAAACCGTGCATGATCCTTATAGCACCGGATTGGCCTCGTCAGCATTGGTACCCTCTGTTGAGGAGTTTAATTCAGGGGGCCCCTTGGCCATTACCACGGATTCCTCACTTATTGTCTCAAGAAAACAATCATTTTCTCAATGTCAGGGTGCGATCCCTACACCTGACAGCCTGGCACATTCAGTTTTAGAGAATGAGGGCCTTCAGCTCCCTCAACAAGTTTTGGATGTTCTTTTGGAAGCCAGGCGTCCTAGTACTCGAAAAGTTTATGCTGATAAATGGAAGAGATTTTTTCTTTGGAGTTCAGCTAAAGGCTTTGATGTCACATTGCCTGATTTGAGTTGTACATTGCAATATTTGACTATGTTATTGGACAAGGGTTTGTCTTGCTCTTCTATTAAAGTGCATGCTGCTGCTATTTCTGCTCACTATGATGGTGACCCTCCTTTATTTTCACATCCATTGCTTAAACAGTTTCTTAGAGGGGCAAAGAATATAAGACCCCCACGGAGGGCTCCTACTCCTACTTGGGATCTTAATTTTGTTTTGGAGAAGCTGACTCTGCCTCCTTTTGAACCTGCAGCTACGGCTGACTTGAAGTTGTTGTCTTGGAAGACTGCTTTTTTGTTGGCTGTTACTTCTGCTAGAAGGGTATCTGAATTACAGGCTCTCATGGCAGTGGAACCTTTTCTGATTTTTCACAGGGACAGAGTTTCCTTGCGTACTAATCCTACTTTTCTGCCTAAAGTGGTTTCTAATGTGGCATTGAACCAGTCTATACATTTGCCTACTTTTTATGCTAACCCCCAAACTGAAGGGGAAAAAGTTTTGCATTCTTTGGATGTACATAGGCAGTTACGATATTATTTGTTCAGAACCAAAGAGTTCAGAAGTTCTCAACAGTTGTTTGTTTCGTTTGCTGTGACTTCCCATGGAAAAGCTGTCTCGAAACAAACTATTTCCAAGTGGATTGGCCATTGTATTGCTTTTTGTTATTCTCATCATGGAAAAGAGGTTCCAGTTGGGATCAGGCCTCATTCTACTAGGGCTACGGCCACATCTACTGCTTTTTTAAGAGGGGTAGCTACTAAAGACATTCTAGAGGCAGCTACCTGGAGTTCTGTACATACCTTTACAAAGCATTATCATTTGCCTCTTTATTCTAAGTCTAGGGCTGGGTTTGCCACTGCAGTCTTACAGGGCATGTCTGCAGCTCCTCAGGCTATTTAGTTGTCCAACCTCCCTTTTTGTTTTTTCCGTTGCTCTGGGATTCTACCCATTAGTCAGGACTGCAGCAATGGGAGACGACGAACATAGTACAGTTTTGTACCTACCATAAATGTAGATGTTCGAGGATCTCCATTGCTGCAGTCCAATTTTCCCTCCCTCCTTCCCCCTTTTTCTTTTTAGATTGGGGTTTTTGGGTGGTGTTTTTTTTTGCATTCTGACATCTGAGGCAAGAAAGACTAAAGTTATGGCGTCGGTCATGCGCATTTATACTGACACCACGTCAGTCTCGGGCGCCATGACCGACGCCAGATCTAGCCCTTTGGTATTCGGGCCGATGGAGGGCAGCGGAGTACCCATTAGTCAGGACTGCAGCAATGGAGATCCTCGAACATCTGCATTTATGGTAGGTACAAAACTGTACTTTTTCACCCTGTTTGCACATCTTTCATTTATGCTTTAGTGTATAATGCTCACTGCAACAGGTATAATAGCCTGCTGTCTAGTTTTGGCCACGAGTTCTGCTATGTTCAGAGAAATGTAACAAATGTTTTCACCCTGTTTGCACATCTGTTTTTTTCTAAGTATATTTATTGTTAACTTTAGCAACATTTTTAAAGCTAAATTTTGTGTAGCACTGCATTTGTACTACTGTGCTAAAATGAATGCTAATGGTGGTACTCAACAGTTTGTGTTTATATTGTTTGAGGTTCCCTTTCTGTCTCCTGTAAAATACCACCATCTATCTTTTGTGTGCTAAACACCATAATTGGTAACAGTTTTTATATTTTTTCTCTCCTCAGCTAATAGCCAAGCTTTGTCTTTTTGTTCTTCATACTGCTAGTGTACTGTTAAAAGTCCTGCATACTGAAAAAATGGTTGCAAAAAAATTGCTCATCATACACTTCTGTTATCTCTCAAATTGCAGAACTTTTTTTTTTCTCTTCAAAGTATGTTGGCTTAGTTTTTTAAGATTTAAAATATACTTATTTAAGGCATTATGTACTTTCTAGCAAGTTGGTATGCAGTAAAGCAGCTTGGCTGCAAGGAACCCCCCCCCCGCCCTTTCCCCTCCCCGCCCTTTCCCCTCCCCCTTCATTCTTAAAAGAATCTGTTAGTTTTCAACAAACTTATGTCTATTAAATGCTAATCAGCCTGCTTTAAGACATTTCTTATCTAATAGACCTACATAATAAAACCTATTTTTTTTCTTACTATTAACAGTTCATAGCCTTTTTCTGTTAGACATTTTACTGGGCTTGGCTCTAGCCATGCCTACATAGAGTATTGTAAGCTCTCACACCCCCATACCACCAATCAGACCTCTGCAGGAAGTGATATTACCTACTTGGGACTGTAGGCTTCATTTTCAGACAGTTTTCTTCCTTGCTACTGACTCATTAGCGGAGTCCCCTCAACTTGCTCTGTAAGTTTCTTTTTTTTTTTCTTGTTTGTCATATTTCTGTGATTACAGCTATTTAGAATTGCTGACTACAAGCCTGCTCTGTGTTTTACAGCTCATTAGGGAAACCACCGTAAACAATTTCTCCAAGTGGCAAACTTCACGACACCCATGCAGACTGACAATAGAGGTACGAGGTAGAACCAAGATGCTATCCTCCAAAAAAAGGAAGCCCATCTGGTGGTCCCCTGCCATAAACAAACTCTACAACAGAAGAAAGATACTGTTGAAGTAAAATCCCTTGATTGGAGGAACTCCCTGGTCAGCCTCTGTAAGAAGCTGAGATCCCTCATATAATCCTCCAAAGCTAGTTACGAATACAAAATCACCACTGATTCTAAAGACAGCCACAAAGCATTATATAGCTATGTCAAGAATCTCAATGGCAACACTCACATGTGCTCAGAGTTGCAGCAGAATGGAGCTAAATGTACAGAATCAACTGATATAGCTAACATCCTGGCAGACAGGTTCAGTGCTAACTTTACCCCCCCCCCCAACCCCTAAAGGGCCCATCTCTATACCGGAAGAATGCAAAGTTCCTGTAATCATGGCTGCACAGGTAAAAACCACACTCTCCAAAGCCAAGAACACAGCATCCATGGGACCAGACAATATCTCAGGCTGCATTCTACATGAACTACAGAATGAACTGGCACCCCACCTAAGCACCATGTTCAGTCATAGCCTTCCCTCAAGCTTTGTGCACACTGAATGGTGCGCACAGTGGTTATCCCACTCCACAAAGGGGGAGCCACCATGGACCCCGGGAATTATTGCCCCATTAGCCTAACGAGCCTGGTCTGCAAGGCCATGGAACGTATCATCATGGAACTTAGAAACAAAGACATTGGTAATCTCCAAACTCTGGACCCCACCCAGTTTGGGTTTGTAAAAGGCAGATTATGTCTCCTAAACCTGATAGATTTCTTTGAAGCAGTCACCAAAGCCGTAGACATGAGTAAGGTGGTTCACACAGCCTATCTAGATCTTGCCAAGGCTTTTGCCACCATCCCCCACTCTGGAATTATAGATAAACTCACTAAACTAGGTATAAATCCCTATGTCACAAGATGGGTTGCCAACTGGCTCACTGACATAACCCACACTGTGAAAGTAACAGACTCCAAATCTGACTTCAGACCAGTGCCAAGGGGAGTACCACAGGGTTCAGTCCTGGGTCCTCTCCTGTTTGGTATCTACTTTTTTGAAGTACAGGCTAACACAGAAGTTATTTGGCTAATGAAGTTTGCAGATGACTGCAAACTAGGAGCCATAATCAAAACTCCTAATGATGTAGACATCCTACAAAAGGCCTGGTGTAAAAGACATGGCCTCAAGCTCAATGCCAAAAAGTGCATTGTCATCCCCTTTGGTAAAAACTCTGTACCCATGAGCTACCACATAGGTGGTAGTCTACTTAACACCAAAAGTGTGATAAGAGACTTTGGGACTCAGGTGGACAGTAGATAATCACATTGTCACACTAGTCAGGAAATCCTTCTACGTGGCACACCTCATCACAAAAGGTTTCTCATGCAGGAAAAAAGATGTCATTGTTCCCCTCTATTCATCACTCATTAGACCCATTATAGAGTACAATACCCCTTTTGGTATGTACCTCACAAGACATCTACAACAAATGAAATGCTCCACTTAAAGTAATCCCAAGCCCTCTGAGCTACACGCTCTAGGGACCTAAACCTTGTCGCCACAATAAACAGAACATGCTGGCGGGATAGATTCCTGTCCCAGAGACTTTCCATACTCTGGAACAAACTACCTATCTATATCAAACAAAGTTCTTCACTAGCACTCTTCAAGAAAAATCTTGATGATTGGATGGGAAAGAGGAAATTCACTCCAGGATCACCTCTGTGGCTCTGCTCAACAGGGGCACAGGAAAATAATTTTCTTGGGTGATGAAAGCAAGGGTACATTTTTGGCTAGGCTTATATAGGCCCTAGGGTCAATAGCCTAGCACCTACCTATGAAATGATGCACTGTATTCTTTGTCTAGCTCAATCAATTTTGTGATTATACCTATTTAGTCTTGTTGACTAGAGGCCTGCTCTGTGTTTTTAAAACTCAATAATGTAAATGCTGTACTGTATAGGTTGTCTGATTCAATGACAGTAGTTTTATGATTATTATTCTTACCGCTACTTAGACTTATTGGCTTGCTGCCTGCACTGTGTTTTAAGACTCACTAATTGTAAATGCTGAATTATATACCTTATGCCTGATTCTACTACAGTAGTTTTAGCTGTCTTACAGTGGACAAAGTTATCTTGCTGTATGTTTTAACCATTAGTTAATGCAATTGTTTGCTGTTTTATCTCCTCGTGGTGACTTCATTTTTTTTTTTTTTTTTTTTTTTTTTTAGCATACATTTCATTTAAGCTTTAGTATATAATGCTCACTGCAAAAGGTATAATAGCCTGTTGTCTAGCTGTGGCCATGTACTCTGCTATGCTCAGAGGAATGTAATAAGTTTTTTCACCCTGTTTACACATCTGTATTAACTAGTTTTGCTCTAAGTATATCTATTGTTAACTTCAGCAACATTTTACAGCTAAATTTTGTGTAGCACTATATTTGTACTACTGTGCTACAGTGAATGCTAATGTGGTAGTTTCAACAGCTTGTGATTATATTGTTTGAGGTTTTCTTTCTACCTTCTCTAAAATACCTCCATCTACTTTTTGTGTACTAAACACCATAACAATTTTTACATTTTTTTCTCTCCTCGGCTAACAGCCAAGCTTTGTCTTTTTCCTCTCCATACTACAAGTGTATTGTTAAAAGTCCTGCATACTGAATAAATGGTTGCAACGAAAATCACTCATCATAATACAACTCTGTTATCTCTCACCTTGCAGCATATTTTTTTCTCTGCAAAGTATGTTGGCTTAGTTTTTTAAGCTTTAAAATATACTTATTTAAGGCATTATCTACTTTCTAGCTAGTTGATATGCTGTGAAGCAGCTTGGCAGCCAAGCAACCCCCCATTCTTAAAAGAATCTGTTAAGTTTGCTGAAAACTGTCTATTAAATGCTGGATTAATCAGCCTGTTTTTTAGAAATTTCTTACCGGATAGTACTACACAATAAAACTTCTTTTTTCTTACTACTAACAGTACATAGCCTTTTTCTCTTAGACTTTTTACTGATTGTTTCTGGACTGTTCTTGCCTCTGGGCTTGGCTCAACTCATTCCATTCACCCCCGCTTCACTTGTGCTCAGTCCACTCCCCTACCCTGCCCCCCTTCTGACCCACCCACACTTTTCTTACACTTATTAACTAAACCACACCTTTGTAACTCATCCTATATGTAACTTGCAGCTACCTCATCCAACACGCCCACAATAATTTTTTTGACTTTCTCCCTTCCCACCTCACTAACCATTATTTCATCCCTCATATAACAGTCTCCCATACTGTCTCATATACCACTGTCTCTACATCACTGTATCAGCATATTTCATTCTCTACTAAACTGCAGACATCAACCCACCCATATTTTTCTTTCTTAAATATTTTTATTTCCCTAATATTTTACCATGTCAGTTATCTCCACTCTTTTGAGCAACTCTCTCCTACTCATAACCCTCTACCTAGCCTCCCACTCCACTACCTTCATCACATCAAACATAACACACTACCTCTCCTACACTCCCCATTATTACATACAAAACCAAATATCCATTTTCACATCTTTTCTAACCTCTACACTAACTCTTAACATATTGCTCTTCCTCTATAAATATGTCCATACCCCCAACCCACCTTCCTATCCAGATTTCTTTCATCGACTAATATCGAAGTTTAAACTCTCTATCTTTCTACACTCACTAACAGAAATCAAACTCTAAGCTGACATACATCTTAACCCAGGACCCACACAGCTACTCCCACCCCACACAAAAACACTCACCACACCTGCTAATACTACCCTTCACCTTCTTCCCCCTAAAAATTCCAACTCAGACTTCCTCATAAATAATTTTAATCTTAGAAGTATCACAAAAAAAACTAATGAATTTCATGCAGCCCTAGCTACGTACACTCCTGTTATAGTAATTATTACAGAGACATGGCTAAACCCCCACATTAAAGATGAGGAAATACTTACTAGTGGTTATAATGTTATTAGACAATATAGGCTGAACAAGCATGGTAGAGGCATTGCCATCATGTATAAAAATTTCCTCAAAATCGAAAACTTAATCTGTACTCCCTCAGATCTATCAGAACCAGAAATTCTAACCACCCAATCTGAAGTAAATCCACATAAAACCATCATAATCATCACCTCCTACCTACCACCAGGAAATAATCTACATACCATTAAAAGTTTTCTATATTGGGCATCCTCTATTTTCAACCAAGAAACTATAGTGTTAGGTGATTTTAACTTGGACTGGCTATCCTGCTCATCTGACAACCTCTTCGATTGTTTCAATTATACCCAAACTATAAACTTCCCCACTAGAATCAATGAACACACTAAGAAAGAATATATTCTAGACTGGATACTAACCAATAAGCCCAACTTTACCCACCAGGTTGGCTTCTCTGATTCTCTCAGTGATTACTCCCCTGCCTTTCTTCTATGGAAATACATTCACTCCCCCTGTAAAGTCATTTTCAAACACATATCCAACAAAATACATTTTTCCCCTACCATCTTAAATTCCCTACTTCAAAACTGAAACTGGTCACCTCTAAAATAACTCCACATAGATCAAGTTGTACAATATTTTAATGATACCTTCCTCAACACCCTTAATAACCTTGTTCCAACAAGAAAAAATCACTCCAAAGGTAAAAACCTACCTTGGATAAGCAAAGATGCTAAATCTCTTATTAAACAATGACGCTAAATCTCTTATTAAACAAAGGGATAGAGCCTGGACTGTTTATCAAACCTCAGCAAACCTCATCTCTTACAAACAACTAAGAAACAAATATTATCTGACAAAATATCTTATTTTCTAGCTTGTCAGCAAAAACACATAAATAACTCAGAAAAATTTTGGCAAAACCTTAACTACCTCCTCATCCCTGGCAAAACCTCTACCCCTGCACCATCTCCAACAAATAGCACAGAATGTATAACATCCCAATTTAACTTTCATTTCATCACAACAATTACCTCACTTTTAAACAACAAATCTAACCAACCCCTTACCGTGCCTACCTCTATTAACTCTAAACCCAACTACTTCTCATTTAAACCCATACAAGCCTCTTATAACAAAAAATTCCTATCAAAACTAAAACCTACCTGTCTAGCAGCTGACCAACTCCCTAATGACTTCTTAAAAACTGGTGTAAGCTCCATCGCCTATCCTGTATCTATCCTAATCAATCATTCCATTGCAGAACAATGTCCTCATACTATGGAAAATTTCCCATATCATCCCCCTCCACAAGGGAGGCCCATCTAAAGATCTGTCTAATTATCGGCCCATTGCCATTCTCTCACTTTAGCCAAAATCTTAGAGAAATGTATCCATAAGCAGATCCTAAGCACCTCACTCCAAATAACGTCTTTTATAGTTCACAGCATGGCTTACGTCCAAAACACAGTACCTCCACCGCCCTCATAAGTTATACTAACTACATCAACCTCCCAAAAACAACGGATGACTAGGCTCTACTATATTGTTTGAAAAGCTTTTGATACGGTATCCCACCAACTACTACTGCATACTCTAGCCTCCTCCAACTTCAACTCTACAGCTGTCAACTGGTTCTTTAGCTACTGTACTAATTGACAACAGGCAACTGAATGGGATAATAAACTCTCCACACTCCTCCCAGTCTCTGTTGGGGTTCCTCAGGTTTTCATCTTTCGCCCTCTCCTTTTTATTATATTCACAAATAGTCTAAACACTGCCATTAAATCTGCTTCTATCATTCAATATGCTGATGATGCTACTCTTATTTGCTCTGCTCCTACACCCCAAGAATTCCAAGATAAACTGCAAAAGTAATTTCTAGATATTGAAAATTAGCTAAATAAATTTCAACTCATCCTAAACCAAAACAAAATTAATGATCTCTAACAAGAAATCCAAACAAACCTCCTCTCTCCATCTACTTCTCTAATGGCACTATAATAGAACCAGTTAACCAAACTAAACTACTTAATGTCACAATAGACGACAACCTAACATTCAATAAACACATATCCCTCACAATTAAGAAAGTTCACATCAGCTCACCACTGGCTCACTCCATTATCCACAAACCTGAAAACTACCCTGCACTCTCCAACCTATTGCAACTAAGTACCAACCTCAGGACCCTTAGATCATCCAATAAATGTATACGCAAGGTAACAAAGTTCCATAATTACTTTAGTCACTCTGTATTCCCTTCAAAGTAGCCAGACAGTTGAACATATTACACCAGAATATATTATAAAACACAGATCATCATAGCTTCAAAAAAATCCTAAAGAAATACCTTACTCAACAATAGCTATGCTCCCCTAATACTCCTGGCTAGTGTTTTATGCCTTCATTCAAATGTTTTCTATCTTCTTGTCTTACTTCTACCAAATTAAAATATCACAATGGTTTTAAGTTGTATATCTAATGAGTTTCATATTACTGTCTGTAGTAAGGCTTAGAAAATGTAATGTTTTCTGTTTTACATTCCCTTTTTGTAAATGGTGATTGTTGGCAACTGTCAAACTTTTTGTATATTGTTTGTAAATCTTTTAAAATTGTTTGTAATTTTTGGTACTGTTGCTATGGAGCTCATCTCCACAGGTCCCCATTGAAAACGGGCTACTTGCCCAGCTGGACTCTACCAAATTAACAAATGTAAAATAAATATACATCTGTTCCTACAATGTGCAAGTTAAAATCAAAAATCTTTCAAGGAAATAAATACATAAATAAAAATACAAACTAAATTTCACTGTATTTTATCACTCTTAATCATCAACTCAGAATGTGCATGTGAATTTAGAAAGGGCTAAAAATATGTACTTAATAAAAGACATTTTTCTTGTGCAGCCTGTTGAATGAGTTGAACTGTCATGCCATGGATATGTTTATCGGGGTCTATATTAGTTCCATGAAAGAAGTATTAATTGAATATGTCTTCAACTAACACCAGCCACTGAAATTTTATTTCAGCAAACCCCAGAATTTCCCCCATGGTTTGCAAATACTTGGCCATCACCTCAATGTTGCCCTTTTCCCCCACTGTAGTGCAATCTCAGAGTTGGTATATATAGTTGGGGGTGTGGGAGGTGAAGCCCCCCGCTTGGGTGGATTTGATTTAGTACGTTGTGGGTTCCAGATAGCTGGTGGGTGAGTTTTTGTGAACCATGGGAAAAATTCTGCAGTTTGCTGAAGTGTATTTTGGTGGCTGGTGTTCACTGAAAATGTATTCGATTAATATATCTTTCACGGAATTAATATATACCCATTTATCCAGGCTTGACTTTGTCTTTTTTGTTTTGTTTTTTCAAATAAATTATTAAAATTCATTAACAAGTCACATAGACATATTCAATTAATGAAGTGCTTTCTTTTTTCTTTAGAATAAATAGAAAAAGAATAATAAAAAAGTAATACTTCTAAGTGATATTAAAACTATATAAAAACATGCTTGAAAAAGTTTGAAGGGGTAACATTTTATAAATGTATAAGTATCTAAAAGAGATAAAACTTTAGTCCATGGATTCATGAAAAAATTATTAGGATATAACATGTTTTTCTTTATGCTGAGTTCTTAATTGCGGTTTCTTAGGTTCATAGGTTTATACTAGGCTATCTGCCCTAGGGCATTTATAAGCCTAACCGAAATGTGTTTGGCTTTCTCCACCCTTATAATTTAACTTCTAGAGCCTCTGTCCAGTAGCGCCACTGGAGTGATCCCAGGTGCAAACTTCCACTCATCAAGATTTCTCTTGAAGAGGGCCAGTGAGGGGCTTTGTCTTACGTGAATTGGGATTTTATTCCAGAGTGTGGGAAGCCTTTGGGATATGAATCTATCCCTCCAGCATGTCCTATTTATTGCTGTGCTGAGGTTTAAGTCTGAGGAGCGTGTGGCTCTAATGGATTTGTTTTTTTTAAGGTGGAGCATGTCCATTAATTCTGGGTTGGACATGGCCTTGTAAGTCAGGCAGAGGTCGCCTCTGAGCAGGCGGTAAGCATCTGAGTAGAGCTGTAGTTTCTTTAGCCTAGTTTAATAGGGCAACTGTTTGAGGCCCATGATCCTTTTGGTAAGGAACTTTTGGGGTCTCTCCAGCTGCTGCAAGTGCTGGGTAAGGTACATCCCAAATGGGGCATTGTACTCCATTATGGATCTGATGAGTGTGTATAGGGGCACAATGACCTCTCTAGATCTAGATGAGAACCCTTTAGTTATAAGATGGGCAATATAGAAGGATTTTCTGACTATTTTGGCAATGTGATTGTCAAAGGAGAGGTTACTATCAACCTGGGTCCCCAGATCCCTAATTACTTCTTCTGTACTTAGTGGGTTTCCCCCTATGTGGCAATTAGTGGGCACCTTGTTTTTCCCAAAGGGAATGACTATGCATTTTTTGGCGTTAAGTTTGAGGCCATGGCTTTGACACCAGGCATCTGTCTCCGTAAGACCCTTTTGGAGGATGCTTGTGTCGGCTGGGGAGTCTATTATTGCTCCCAGTTTGCAATCATCAGCGAATTTAGTAAGCCCACAATCCTTTTGTGCTGGCCTGTACTTCAGAGAAGTATATACCGAACAAGAGGGGCCCCAGGACTGAGCCCTGTGGGACTCCACTTGTAACAGGTTTAGAGTCGGACATGACACTTCCAACCCTGACCACATATGTTCTATCAGTAAGCCAGTTTGCAACCCATCTTGTGACATATGGGTTGATGTTTAAGTTTATTAGTTTGTTTATGATTCCAGAGTGAGGTATTGTGTCAAAAGCCTTAGCGAGATCCAGATAGGCAGTGTGAACTGCCTTTCCCTCATCTATGGCTTTGGTGACTGTTTCAAAAAAGCCAACCAGGTTTAGGAGGCAGGATCTGCCGTTAACAAAACCAAACTGGGTAGGGTCCAGTGTCTGGAGGTTCCCTATGTCATTGTTTATGAGATCCATAATAATATGCTCCATAACCTTGCAAATTAGGCTAGTTCCCAGGATCCGTTATGTGGTCACCCATGTGGAGGGGGAGCACTGCTGCTGTACGCCATTCCTTGGGTACATAACCTGTTTTAAGGCTGAGTTGGAATAGTGAATTTAAGTGGGGGTTTAGTTCTTTCTGGAGCTCATGCAGAACACAGCCCAGTATTCCGTCCGGTCCCATAGACACTGTGTTTTTAGCTTTGGAGAGAGGGCTGCTTTTACCTGCGTGTCTGAGATATCTGGGGGACTACATTCATCTGGAATAGACACAGGCCCTTTTGGGGGGGGGGGTAAAGTTTGCACTGAACCTGTCAGTCAGAATGTTGCCAATGTCAGTCGGTTCCATGTATTTTGTGCCGTTTTGTACTAGCTCTGAGCAGATCTGGGCTTTTCCTCTCAGGTTCCTGATGTAACTGAAGAATGCCTTGTCATTATCTTTGGAGTCTTTGGCAATTTTTCTTTCGAAGTTTGCCTTTGAGGCTTTTATGGTGGAGTGAAGTTTCTTGCTAATACTGATCAGGGATGCCTTCCCTTTTAAGGTTTTGGCCCTGTCATGTAGTAGTCTCCTCCTTTTGTTTAGCTTGTTTATGGCTGGGGTCATCCAGACTGGTCTCCTATTTTTGGAGGAGTGAGCCTTGGTTTTACTTGGGTTGGTACAATCCATGCATTCCTGTAGGTGCATATAGAGTGCATTCATATAGGATTCTGCGGTTTGGGTAACATTTTCCAATTTCTCAGGGGCTTTGAAGCTTTCTACTTCTGTCTTGAGGAGAGTGAAGTTTGTTTTTGAGAGGTTTTTCACTGTGGTTTCCTAGACTAGGGGTGGGGTTGGGATGTGGATGTCCATTGTGATCAGTTTGTGGTCCGATCTCACCAACGAGGGATTTACTATCGGTGTGGAACATTGATCCCTTATGTTTGTAATGACTAGGTCTAATGTATTTTTCCCTCTTGTAGGAACAGTGACTATTTGTTCCATGGCGTTTGCGTTGATGAATTCTAGAAACCGTTGGGCAAATGAGTTTGGACTCGAGTGGTTTACCCAGTCGATGTTTGGGTAGTTGAAGTCCCCCAATATTATCGTGTTTGGTGGGATCTTGAAGTAATGATAAACAAACCCCATCAAGTTTTGGTGATATGGATTTCTTCCAGCTTCTTCTTATTTTTTTCTTGCCACTGCTAAAATTATCCATGTTAGGAATTGAGTCTCACTGTTCATTTTGTTATCTTCCTGGTTATTAAACAAAAAAATGAATGATTTGTTTAAAGAAAAAGAACCAGACCATAATACTTGGGAAAAAGTTCAATCTTCTTCCAAAATTGTTTTATTAAAGAATGCTCATAGAATGTGTATCCAGTTAGCATTGTGAATTTGTTTACATCTCCAACTTTCATATTTGCTTATTTCTCCTTGTTGCATTTTATTTTGTTAGGTGTTAGAAAAAGTCAATGTATGAACTTCCAAGTGACAATGCACTAATGAAGCATCCGAGTGTTTTCTATAGATTTTGAAACCTGCATTTTGTTTTTTTTCAGATAAGGATGAGTTGGGGCCCATAGTAATAAAATTACAAAAATGTTGTTTAGATTGCTATGGTAAGAAAAGATTTTATAGAGATTAGAGATAAGTTTTCTGTGTTAAACTTGTTCTATATAATTTTTGAAAATAATTGTATTATGGGAATTTTATTGTAGTAAGAAATCGATAAAGAAGAAAATTTATCTTGTGCACAAATTCTAATACTCTGTAGGATTATACAAACCTGTGGATCTAAACTAAATTCAGAAACTGACTATTTCTTTTCACTTTTATACCATGAAGACAGTTTAACTAGCAAATAAAATATTTTTTTCTCAGTTAAGTTTTGATTTGTAAGTTTTCTTGAAAAAAAAATCTTTGGGGGGAATTCAGTAAAGCCTACATAGAGTGATTTTCCATGTAGGCATAGTGGCACGGCCCCAACACAGAAACCAGCAGCTGTGCGATCCAGTAGACAGAGCAGATGGGTGTGCACGAGCATGTGAACATGGACATGTCTGTAGAATGCAAATCACCTCATAAGTAGGTGAAATTCATGCAAATGTGGGTAATTTGTGATCCAATAAGCAGAAAGGTACCTGCGTAGGAGCCATGTTGGTGTCAGAAATATACACGGAAAATAACCATGTACAGAAAGGTAAAAATTAAAGAGGGGCTGTAAAAGCCCAAAAAGAAGGTTGGATATTTTGCAATGTAGGCATAGAAATGCCCAAAGCTATGCCCAGTGAGTCCAAAAAGGAATGAAAATCATTATAATATATATATATATATATATATATATATATATATATATATATATATATATATATATATATATATATATATATATATATATGTTAATGCACATATGACCTTTGCTCAGCATGCAGCAAAATGCAAATGCCATTTTACAAAAAAAAAAAATTTTTAAATGTTGACAAACTGAAAATAAGAAATTTGCAAAAATAACTCATTAATAGTACCCTACATGCAGAGTGTACAATGACGGGTTTCAGTGGTTGTTAAAGAGGCAGGCCCTGGAGTAGTGAATTATCCCGTGTATATGCAAGGATTTGTATGCAAATGAGCTGGGGTTACTGAGTAGAGTATATGGCTCACTGTGTCCACAGATAAAACCTGTGTAGGGCCAAAACCAGGTTGGTGTTAGTAAAACAGGGCGCTGACATCATAACAGGGTGTGCCGCACTGTGTTTAAGCAGATTGGAGCTCAGCTGCACCCATTTGTGCTCAGCTAAGCTCAGTTCCAAAGACCAAATTACCACCGTAACAGCTACAAACAAATGCAATCTGAGGGTCATGTTGCTCAATGCTAGAAGTCTAAATCTCAAAATGCACTCACTTGAGGCACTCCTTAAAATGGAGAACATCAACATTTGTGCTGTAACAGAGACCTGGTTCAAGGCAGCAGAAAGCACCCCTGTACTACCAGGCTATAACTCATTCCACACCTTTTGGCCCCAGAACTTAGACCAAAGCTCCAAAGGCAGTGGTGTTTCCATATTCATAAAGGATGTGCACACCTCCAGACTGGTAGCCCAACATAATGCATCAGAGATACTACAGGTGCAGCTAACATTGGGTAAGACAGAGATTCAGGTCGTAGCCTGCTATAGGTCCCCGACCATGTCCCAGGACTCGCACTCCACATTCCTAAGCACCCTGGAGAATATTAGGGTCCAACCTAACACTCTCTTACTAGGCGACTTCAACTACCCCTCCATTAACTGGGTAAACTACTCTTGTACCAATACACTTGCCCAACGTTTCCTGGAGTTCATTAATTCTAACACCCTGGACCAGCTTATTTTTATCCCCACTAGAGTTAGCAACATCCTTGACCTGGTCATTACTAACATGGGCAACCGTTGCACTACACCAATCGTCAGCTCTTCCCTGGTTAGATCCAAACACAAACTAATCACCTTGGAAATCCACATCCCTCCCCAGCAAAGGTAACCACCATGAAAAACTTCTCCAAAGCTAACTTTGGGATCCTAAAAACAGAGGTAGCTAACTTCACAGCACCCATGCAAATGGAGAATAGTTGTGTGACTGAAGAATCATACACCAGTGCACTGTACGAACATGTACACAAATGCATGGATCTCCCCCTACCCAATAGAACAAAGGCACTCCAAAAAAAAAAAGGAAGCCAATCTGGTGGTCCCCTGCCATAAACAAACTCTACAACAGGAGGAGGAAACTGCGGAATAAGGTGAAGTCCCAAGACTGGAAAAACTCCCTTATCTGCCTCAACAAAAATTGTGTGTGTGTGTGTGTGTGTGCGCATTGCTAATACATTTTAAGGCCTGTGCCTACCTGTTAACCCCCACATTGGCTTACTTTTCAGGACCTGCTGATGTCATCCACCTTAGAAGCACAGTTAGACACTCTCCAGACACAAAAGCTCCATGACATGTGCAATAAGTATGTCGCACTATAGTATATATAGCTAGATAAGTAGGGGTTGTAATTTCAAACCTGGCAACTCTGTGAATGTGTGTGTTTAAGCATATCCTCTTGCAGATGTGTTGCTGTTTTGTCTGTTTGTGTGTGCAATGATTATATAATTTTATGGGCCTGTGCAAACTTGTCACCCCCCATTGGCAACCTTTACAGTGCCTGCAGATGGCATCCACCTAAACAGTAGTGGCGGATGCTCCAAAAACACATAAGCTCTGTGGCACACGTGATACATTTATAGCACTATAGTATGTACAGCTAGATAGGTATAAGTTCTACTCTCAACAAGGGCGGTTCATGAGTGAGTGTGTGTGTGTGTGTGTGTGTGTGTGTGTATGTAAGTATATCCCCTAACAGCAGTGTGACTGTTTTAGGGTTACCACCTGTCCCACTATGAAAGTTGTAGTCCATGTTTGACCAGGTGTGTCCTGTGAAAACAATACAAATGTCCCGAGAGTGAAGGACAACAAACATTTCAGTACTGAAAAACTAAACCAAGGATATACCCTTTGAGACTGAAGAGCAGGGTCAGTCTTTCCAGGCATTCTACATAGCACACTCATGCAACTCTGTAGTCTGCGGCTACCACCCCACCAATACAGTCTAGGAAGGAATCAGTACTGCAAAACTAAGCCAAGAATATACCCTTTGAGACTGAAGATCAGGGTCAGTCCACCCAGGAATTTACATGTGTGTTTTGATGGTGAAGTTTTAACATTAGCTGTGTCACTCAGTAGTTCTCGATGTGCTAATAAAACTGACTGAGCCTTGTGTCCTCCCCCCTCAGCTAGTGCAGTAATCTTAACTGTCCACTAGATAGTATACACTTAGTTCAGGTCCTTCCTATACTCTGTGATTAAAAATTAACCCTCAAGCAGCCCTGTCATTGCTAATGTATCTCCCTACTCTAATCTGTGCATAAACAGGCTACTAATAAGCAAATCAATGTGAAGACACACTCCCAACCCTAATAAACTTTGTTGTCTCTTCTCTCCTTCACTTTGCAGATAGTTTGTATTACTAGTCACTCCCTCTGAGGCCTTCACTGATAGTTTTCCACTGCTTGCCTCTCTGGTTTGCCTGGTTTCTTTGCATTGCACCTGGTCCACACCCTTTTTACTACCCCCTAACCCTAATACTAAGTCTATATTAGATTCCTGCTGTTTATGGAACCATCTTTAGATTACTAGCCTCCCATCAGGACACAAGTGCTCATCAGCAGTTGAATTCTGCTCACTGGGAAGCCATTAGACCTCAGGAATTTCTTAGTGTTGTTTTTAGCTAATTATTTGAATCTATACAACTGGTATTCATTCTTCTGATTCTTGACTACTGCTCTGCTTATTTGTTTATTTCACTGGTTTGATTCTGCCTTTCAGCAACAGTGTTTTACTGACATTACCACTGCAAATATGTTGTCTCTATGCAACTATGACATACTAAAACTGCTGTCATGAATGTAATTTAAATCTAATTAACTTGGTGTTGCTGTTGGATAGTGTTTACTGATTTAGCACTGCAGTTGTGTCCCTACTATTGATTCAACTGTACTGTTAAGTGTTCATTTTACTTTTTCTTGTATGCACAGGATAATTGGCTGCTAAATGTATTGTGCATGATTTATTAACTTGTTTCCAAAGTTATGGCAATGTGATGTGTTAGCTCTTGTAGTACTCTCAAACTGCTGCAGTAGCATCTGTTCTCCTGCTATCAGGAGTAGCCTTAGGTCAACTGGTGCCCTAGGCAAAAGGGCTTCATGGCTCCCCACACCACACCACCTGGTGCCCCCATCCTGGTCTACCTACACCAAATAAATACTGGAAAAGTGCCCCTAATAGAGCAGCGCCTATTTGGCCTATGCCTAAGGCCGACCATGCCTGCTATCTATTGTATCTCTCCCGGTCTCGCCACTCTATCCTCAGAACTGTATCTTTTAACACCCTTCTTTCTCCTCATTACATCCTTTAACCTATTTTTGTCTCATTCTACTAGCTTCACACATGCTTTTTCTCTCTCTTCAGAGCACACTCAAGCAACTCTGCAGTCTGTGGCTACCACCCCACCCATACAGTCTAGGAAGGAATCAGTACTGCAAAACTAAAACAAGGATATACCCTTTGAGACTGAAGAGCAGGGTCAGTCCACCCAGGCATTCTACATGTATGTGTTATGATAGTGAAGCTTTAACATTAGCTGTGTTACTTAGTAGTTCTCTACACGCTAGTAATCCTAACTGTCCACTAGACAGTATACACTTAATTCAGATCTTTCTTTTCTCTGTGATTAAAAATTAACCCTCAAGCAGCCCTTTCAGTGATGTTTGCCTTAATTTGTGTCACTTGAGCCCCTCCCGTTTGTTTGCATCTCTATACATTCTGCTTCATTGCTAATGTATCTCCCTACTCTAATCTGTGCACAAACTGGCTACTAATAAGCAAGTCAATGTGAAGACACACTCCCAACCTTAATAAACTTTGCTGTCTCTTCTCTTCTTCACTTTACAAGTAAAGTTTGTATTGCTACTCACCCCCACTGAGGCCCCACTGATAGTTTTCCACTGCTTGCCTCTCTGGTTTGGCTGGTTTCTTTGCATTGGCCCTAGTTCACACCCTTTTTGCTAACCCCACCCCCAATACTAAGTCTATATTAGATTTCTGCTGTTTATGGAGCCATCTTTAGATTACTAGTCTCCCATCAGGACACAAGTGCTCCTCAGCCAGGGTTGCCAGATGTCCCTATTTGGGCGGGACTGTCCCGAGATCAGCAGCCTGATCCCGAGTCCCGCACTGCCGGCTTAAATCCCGGGCAGCCTCCGCTTTTTTTTTTGATTGGCCCGTATACCAGCATACGGGCCAATCAAAAATCACCAAACACGGAGCTTCTTGTGTTTAATGTGGAAGTTCTGCATTAAACACAAGAAGCTCCATGGTTAGCGATTTTTGATTGGCCCGTATGCCGGTATACGGGACAATCAAAACATCGCAAAACAGAGCTACTTCTGCTTAATGCGGAACTGCGATGTTCCGCATTAAACAGAAGTAGCTCCGTATTTAGCGATTTTTGATTGGCCCATATACCGGTATACGGGCCAATCAAAACAGAGCTACTTCTGTTTAATGCGGAACTGCGATGTTCCACATTAAACAGAAGTAGCTCTGTGTTTATTTATAAAAATAAACGCCGAGCAACTTCTGTTTAATGTGGAACTGTGATGACGTGGAAGACCTTTTTTTTTGTTTTTAGTCTTCACTTACAGTGAAAGACCTTTTTTTTTTAGACTTTGTCCCTAGCTGGCCAATTGGAAATCTGGCAACCCTGTCCTCAGCAGTTGAATTCTGCTAACTGATAAGCCATTAGATTGCGATCCACAGCTTAGAGGGGTTTAAGCCCCACTCTGTTCACCCGTGCTATGCACAGGCTCCCTTCATGCTCCAACCTGCCCCCTAATCTCACCCACCCACACTACATCTAGATTTATTCTAGGCACTGACCCCTCCCAATAACCAGCAACCAATCAGAACAATACTAGTAACTTATCTCCCCTACTGCCCACAGTATCCCACCCACTTTCAATCTAACTGCTCACCTGACACAGTCATGCTACTACCTAAGGTGCTTACACTCCTTACCTGCACTCTTCTTGTGCACCTTACATCCTACTAGGACTCCATAATACACACTGCACCACTGTCACTGCACTGTTCCTCTCACTTCTATCCATCACCCACCTTCTAATTACACTTGTCTTACCATCACAGTCTCCATCCCAATATACCCACTGTACTACCAGTCACCTGTTACAAACAAACAAAAATATCCCTAAAATATGACAGGTTAATTATAATAGATTTATAAAACTTAGGTTTACTGCTCTATCTAAATTAGCCCTCAGTGGTGATATTCACCCTAGCCCTGGTCCTACCATTACCAACTCTTCACCTAAAAATCTGCCTAATAGCTGCTCCTTCTCGCAACTAACATCCAACAGAAAGTTAACTGACCTCCCATTCATGTGTCTAAATATCAGAAGTATAACTAATAAAACGCATGACCTAAACACCAACATAGCTTTATACTCTCCTGATATTGACTATAAATGCTGGATTGCTAACTCTGTTTCTCTCCTCCACTTTTTATCTCCATTTTTCCCCCAAGTACCCAGCTCAACCTATCCTGCTCCTGATTTAATCACAGCCTACCTGGTGTGCTAAGAACCCTATCCAAATCCTGTGGCCTCAACCTCCAGTTATCTGTCTTCTGCACCCTGTCTCAAGGAAAGAAATAAGTATGTTATGGACTAAATCTACCTGGTAAAACAGACCCCTATCCACAAACTGTTTCAGGGCTCCAAAGTTCGCTGGGGGCCTGAGCAGCCAGCTGCCTTACCCACTTTCTGTAATACCTAACAGCCTACACGACTCTTCTACTTACCTTACCCCCTCTTACTTGCATTTCTTTTTCTCCACCCTCCTACACTACTTAGCTCCCTCACAAACTCTCCTACAATTCCAGAACTGCCCACTAGGGGGCACCCTTCTCCCTGCCATTCTATCTCTCCCTCTCTCCCTGTGCTATCTTAGTAAACTCAATCCATTTGCTAAGCTTTCTGCCTGATCCTACTCTTGCATACATAGTGCCTTTCAGTTGGTACTCCTCTAGCAGTCTCTTTCCCTAGACTCCCCTCTAGCTTAAACCTCTCCACTAATATCCTACCTTCCAACTGCAGCTACCTGCACTCCTGATTGTTTCCTGCTAACTTCTCTTGCTTTGTTTCTACCCGCTCCGTTCGCCCTGCGGGCTCACTCCGCTCCCCTACCCTACCCCCATTTCCCACCCACCCCCGGCACCGTCACATTTCTACCTAACTAGCCACACCCCCTCTCCTTCTGCTCCAATCACAACCTCTCCACCATTTAACCAATCTTCTCTCTTCCCTCCATATTTCATCTCTAACCACTCCCCTTCACTACCACCTATACCTTTCCCTTGCAATAACACACCACCTGCACTTAATTTATAACTTGAACCTACTATCCACCATTACAATGCATAAACTCCCCTCCCTAGTTCTCATATATACCTTACTTATGCTCTCACTTCTTTCATCTTTAATATTAGCATACATTACAACCTCCTATGAACACCCTCTGCTATCACACCTACCCAACCCAACTAAACATCCTACCTCTTCAATTCCAACCAACCATAATCATCACATCAACATCACTTCCACACCTAGCTATCTTTTACCTAAATATCATAGGATAACCCACATAAAGTATGTTCACCTGAGCACTAGAAGGCTACCCCCTCCTCAAAGTAAATATACAAACACTATATATTTAACCCTACTACACTCACTCCACAGTGGAGATATTCACCCTAACCCAGGTCCTATTACCTCCTCTATAAATCAGACCATTTATCAAAACCCCACGCCTAACTTCTTACTTAAAAAACCTAACAACTCACTCTCAATAGCTAACCTCAACATACGTAGCATTAATAATAAAACAACACAACCACATGCTCTCTTAGAACTCTACTCCTTTGATATTATTTGTCTAACAGAAACCTGGTTAAAACCTTCAACAACAGACACAGAAGTCATCCCTCCTGGCTATAAAATCTTGCGTCTTGACAGACTATCTAAAAAAGGTGGTGGAATAGCTATCTTATATAAATCAAGCCTTGAAATAACCACATTTCACCAAAAACCTCCTCAAGACTCTAATGCTGAAATTCTTATTACCAAACTTAAACTAAACTCAGTCAAATCTATCTTTATTATCTGCATCTATGTCCCCCCAGGTAATAATATTTCTACCATTGAAAACATCCTATGTTGGCTATCACTAAACTTACCCCAAGAAACAATAATCCTAGGTGACTTAAACATTGATTGGCAATCTTGCAACAACAAGCACCCTACTAACCATATTAACCTTCACGGGTTCTCTCAGAACATCACCTGCCCCACTAGAATAAATAAAACTAACAAAAAAGAAAGTACCTTTAGACTGGATACTTACCAACAATCAACTCCATACTTATGAAACAGGAATCCTTCCTGATAGTATAAGTGATCACATATTAACTTACATAATCAGGCTCAAAACCAACCCCCCTACCCAAAACATAACTAGAACAATCGGAACCAAAAAAAAAATTCAACCTTGAGCTATTTCAAGGAGAACTGAAAGCATGCAACTGGTCACCTTTAAAAGACCTTCCTCTTGATGAAGCTGTTGACTTCTTTAATGCTAAGTTTCTGGCCATACTCAACTACCATGCCCCCGCTCGCTCTATTAGAATTAAAAGTAAATCTGCCCCCTGGCTGTCAACAGAAACTAAACAAATAATCAATCTGAGAAACAAAGTCTGGAAAAAATCTCACTTAACTAAAAACACTACTGATTACCAACATTTCAAACAATTGAGAAATGAGGCCAAAAAAAGCAATAATGACCGATAAAAAAACTATTACCTGAAACCACAGGAATCTCGCCAAAATAACCCACAAAAGTTCTGGGCAAACATAAAACAGTTACTACAGCCAAGTAAACCTGTCACACCCAACCCACAAGGCTCAGACATAAAGAATCCTAACCACATTGCTAATGACTTTAATTACTTTTTCACCGAAACAATTCAAACTCTTGCCAGTCAACTCTCCAGCAAAAACACAAACATACCTAACAGCCACTTAAACCCACCTCCCCCATTTCTTTTCCAACCTGTTCCAACATCTTACATTCTTTCTCTTATCAAAAAACTTAAACCATGTACTCCCTCTGCTGACCTACTACCTCCAGAATACCTGCAATTAGCAGCCAAATCAATAGCCTACCCAGTCTCCATACTGATCAACAGAACCATCATTGAGGGATACGTCCCTAAACTTTGGAAAATCTCCCACATTATTCCTCTTCATAAGGGTGGAAATTCAACTGATATTTCCAACTACCGCCCTATTGCTCTACTCTCTCCCTTATCTAAGATTATGGAAAGATGTATACACAAGCAACTGCTTGACCATCTTCTTCAAAATAACTTACTCTCTAATACCCAACACGGTTTTTGACCTTCCCATAGTACCACCACTGCCCTCCTCTCCTTTACAGACACTATCAACAAAAATCGTAACCAAAACACCCTTTCCTCAGCACTTTTCTTAGACCTGTCCAAGGCTTTTGACATGGTCAACCACCAAATACTCACACACATTCTTCAATCTTTGTCACTTGAAATTCAACCTATTAACTGGTTTAAATCCTACTTAAATAATAGACATCAAGCAGTACTCTGGAACTCCACTCTATCTTCCCAGCTACCAGTTAACATTGGTGTCCCCAAGGGTCCATTCTGGGCCCCCTTCTATTCTCTTTATTTATCAATGACCTCCAACAAGTAGTCCCTCAAGCTACATGCATACAATACGCAGATGATTCTACACTAATTTGCTCAGCAAAATCTGTCTCTGAACTTCACTCCCTTACTCAACACATTTTTAATTCTGTAGAAGAATGGTTTTCTCAACGCTGTCTCCTACTAAACCCAAAAAAAAACAAACTCCTCCTCTTCACACCTTCCAGTAAATCTCCCCACATAGACTTTACAATAACATCTAAAAATGCCACACCTATATCACAAGATTATACTACAAAACTACTAGGCGTTACCATTGACAACAACCTTAACTTCGATACCCACATAAGCAACACTTTGAAAAATTATTAATAAAAAAATAGGCTCTCTTTATAAAATCAAACCTTTCCTCACTCCAGATTCTAGAATAACTATTGCTCACTCACATCTTATTTCACCCCTTCTCTATGCCTCACCCACTTATACTAACTTATAAAAAAAGAATCTGTTTAAGCTAGAAAACTCCTACCACAGCATAGCCAGATTTGCCACAGGCAACCCTTTTAGAACCCACCACTGTACTAATCTAAAATAACTAGGTTGGCTAGAATTTCAGCAACAACTAAAAATTAATCAACTAAGCATAACCCATCAACTTCTATATCAACCTAACAAAACACCTATACTATCTACTCTTATTCACCCCTATCACAACCTAAACTCCCTAAGATCAGCACACAAACATCTTGTAAATATTGATAAAGCAAACAACAAAGCTGGAGACTCCCTCTTTTCTAACACTGTTGGAAAACACTGGAACCTCCTCCCCCATGAACTTTCTTCTATTCCCTCAAAATCTCTCTTTAAAAAGAAACTTAAACTCTACCTTAAATCACAATGGCTGTGCCCCTGTACTAATCCTGACTAACTTTAGCCCCCTGACACCTGACTACTTTCTACATCTTTAGACCACTGTATCTACCTCATATTTACATCCACTGATTGTATATCTCCTTTTCACTATCTACATATGGGGATTTATATGTGTGTGTGTGTGTATGTGTATGTATATGTATGTGTGTATATATATATATATATATATATATATATATATATATATATATGTATGTATGTATGTATGTGTGTGTGTGTGTGTGTGTGTGTGTGTGTATATGTGTATATATATATATATATATATATATATATATATATAGTTATTTCTCTATATATGTATTCTTTCCACTTCTTATACCACACGATATACTAACATATCTGCCAGGTTTCTTCATACTATCCTGTATCCTCTATTACTATACATTATGCTAGTATTCACCATAAATACCACTTTAAGCAATTTTTTGTAATAATATTCTTATCTAAATGTTCTACTTTCTGAAATTTGTACTTTATAACTTTGTCACCAGTTAAAATGTTATCCTTATTTGCCTATGTTCTTGTACTGCTGTAAAGTTTTTTTTTCACATGTTTTTTTTTAATGTATTCACATGTTTTTATAATGTAATCTCATTTTGAATGTTGGAGCTTATCTCCCCGGGCCTCTACTGAAAATGGACATATATCCAGCTAGACTAGCCCGGTCAACAAATGTAAAATAAAATAAAAATAAATAAATAAATACATATTTTCATCCTGACCAAAACCTGGCTTAAACCTCACATCAAAAGTGAGTAAATACTCCCTACAGGTTATAACATTCTTCGAGTAGATAGACTATTTAAGAAAGGGGCTGGTGTGGCTCTAATGTTTTAAACACCACCTCAGCATCTAGATCCTTAACACATCTGCCCCCCACATTGGAAATGAAGAAATCTTATATGCCAACCTCAAACTAAACCCAAATAAAACAATCAACATCATAGGATGCTACTTCCCACCTGGCCAAAACATCCCAACCCTGGAAAAACTCCTGAATTGGGCTAACCATTTCCTACCCCAGGAAACCATAATCCTAGGTGATTTTAATATCAACTGGCTATCTTCTAGTAACAGTCACCCAGCCAAACACCTAAACCTTCATGGTTTCTCCCAACTAATACAGTCACCTACTCTGATAAATAAAAACTCTAACAAACATACTACTCTTGACTAGATATTAGTCAATAAAGACCCTCACACTTAGCTGGCTGTTACCAGACAGCCTCAGTGACCACACTCCAACATTCCTTCTGAGACGGCACTTAAATTGTGCTAAACCCATTTTCTATAGGTAAATCCAAAATAGGGTAAACTTTAACCCTCTGTCCTTTATCTCATCCCTTCAAAAATGTGATTGGACACCACTAAAGTACCTCAATCTGGATGAAGCTGTCCACTTCTTCAATAGCACCTTCCTTCCCAAACATCCCAAACACACATGCCCCCATAAGAAATGCCAGAATCAAAGCATAGTACTCCCCTTGGCTACAAAAAAAGCACCAGGGCACTAATGAAAATCAGAGAAGGCCTGGGAGTACTGACGCTTAACAAAAAAACCCCTCCTCTAGACAGTCATTCCTAGAGTGGCGCAATAAGGTCAAAAAGCAAATAAAAGAAGATAAAACCCAAGATCAGTCTGCCCTAAACTCCTCCAATCGCAACCCTAAGCAGTTCTGGCCCACAATAAACTCCATTCTTCACCTAGGTAAAGTAGGCCCCCCCCCCACCTACCAGTCCCCCTTCCTCCAGCAGTATTGCTGACTCATTCAATAAACATTTACCATTCTGTCTTTGACTAAACAACACAACCCTCTACCCATCCTCCCTACATCAAAACCAAATACTCTGCCCACAGTCTTTTCTTTTTCATCAGTACCTATCTCCTATATAAAAAAAACTTTTATTGAAACTTAAGCCTACAAAACTTGCAGCTGACAATTTCCCCTCTGAATACCTAAAAATAGCAGCAGAAGCCCTAGCTTATCCAGTTTCTATCTTGGTTAATAGGTCCTTATCAGAAAGCTATGTCCCCACACTGTAGAAAATATCCCACATCATTCCCCTCCATAAAGGTAGCTCCTTGACTGAACTTTCCAGTTACCACCGCATAGCCATCCTTTCTCCTCTTTCCAAGATACTTGAGAAATATATCCATTCTCAAGTCTTAGACTGCCTCTTGGCTAATAACCTCATCTCCAGCACCCAGCACTGCTTCAAGCCATACCACAGCACAACTACCACCTTGCTCTCTTTCACTCACACTGGCCTTCATCATAAAAATAATGGCCTGTTCTCCTCTGCTACATTTTTGGATCTATCCAAGGTTTTTGACATGGTCTCACACAAACTACTAAGCTGTGTTCTCACTAACCTATCCTTTTCCCAATCAGCTACTGATTGTTGGTGGCCAGTTAGATAGCTGTGAAACCAATCAGTTGTCTGGCATAATGACCTATCTAATCAACTTCCTATAACACTCCGTGTTCCCCAAGGCTCCATCCTTGGTCCCCTACTATTCTCACTCTTCATCAATGATCTGTTCACTGCCACCAAGCATGCTTCTCTTTTATACAGTATGCAGATGACTCCACCCTCATCTGTTCAGCCCCAACTATACCTGAAATTCACAAGATCACACAAGAAGCCTTTTCATCTGTAGAATGCTGGCTATCTAATGCCCAGTTATTACTCAACCCATGCAAGACTAAACTCCGTATTTTCCAGTCCACTAAATCTAACCCAGTTACCCCCCACTTTAATATTCTAGCCAAAGACAGTAGCATCATCTCCCCAACAGAACACACCAAACTACTTGGTGTTGAGATTGGTAACAATCTCAGATTTGACTCTCACATTTCTCTTTACCATAAACAAAGTTCACAAAAAACTAGGTGCATTGTACAGAAGCAAACAATTCCTCACCAAGACAGACAGAATTTCTACTGCCAATTCCCACCTAATCTCCACTTTACTCTACGCCTCTCCTATACTTACCTACCTTAGACAAATGGACCTAAACAAGATCGAGGCTTGTTACAATAAAATTGCTAAGTTTGCCACTGGTGCATCTTATCGCAGCCACCACTATATCTCACTTAGAGAACTTGATTGGATTGAACTCCCTCAACTTCTTCACCTGAATCAACTCACTCTCTCCCACAAGTTAGCAAACCATCCCCTTAAAGTCCCATCCCTTCAAAACCTTCTCCAGCCCTACTGCTCCAGTAGACCACTACACTCCCAGCAGCAAAAATCTACTTATAGTGACCAAACCCAAGAACTCAGCAGGAGAAGCACTAGTCTTCTGCATCATATCCAGATTATAGAACAACCCCCCCCCCCTCTGTAACCACACTACTTTCTTGCAATCACTTCAAGACTGCACTAAAAACTCACTTAAAAAGTTTTTGATTATGCCCATGCACCAATCTTGACTAGTAACCCTACTTTTTACCTCCCCATTCCTCTCCCCTCCCCTAGCCACCCTGCCTCACATCATCAGATCATTTCATTCCTTCCTCTGCAGGCTCTGGCTCACCCTTTACCCTCACCTTCCCTCCTCACTCATTCCTTCCTCTGCAGGCTCTGGCTCACCCTTTACCCTCCCCTTCCCTCCTCACTCAATCTATCAGACATGTTATAACATGCTTAACTACCTCACTTCATCTCAACACCAAATAAATATCCAGCTGACTTACACCAAGCTTCCTCTCACTATCACATATACTACTCACTCAGTCTCCTCTCTTGCTCCTCTATCTTCCCCTTCCATCCTGTTAGCCCTTCTAGCTTGTTCCACCTTTGTATGGAGCATTTGCTTTACATCTGTTTGAGTTCAGTGCAATATTTGTATATAAGATTTAGGTATATGAGTTTAGAACAGTATCCGTTTGAGCTTAGTACTATCTGTATATATATCCTACCTTTATCCTAGCCTCTAGCTATACATTGGTATATCTGTTCAATACTGTGTTTCATATTGAATGTATAGCTAATGTTTGCTGCAGTATGTATTATTTGCTATTGTATGTATATTCAATTGTTCTTCATGTACTCTGCTGCTCATTTGTTGTTCTGTGGAGCTTTTCTCCCTGGGCCTCCACTGAAAAAGGACCTGTGTCCAGCTGGAATTTCCCAGTAAACAAGTGTAAATAAATAAATAAATACATTTCCTACATTTTTCTAATAGTTGCATAAAACAGTGATTTTACATCAGAAACACAAATGTTATGAGAAATAGTGTAATCTAGGCAAATGCTACAAAAATAAACTGTTATAGTGGCAAACAAAACTGAAGTTCTGTCCTTTGCACTCACCGTGGGTATGGTTTGTCCTGCCCATCTGTCACATTACAACAAAAGTGTCCCACATTGGGCATTTGATAAGGTGGCAACCCTTGTCTGTCTTGCCTATGTGTGTGCAATATATATACATTTTGAGGCCCTGTGAGTAGCTGCTGGCCCTAAGTAACCCACATATATCTAGGCATGAATGCTACCTGCCACCACCTACATATGTAGGTACTGCCTAAGTTTGTAGATGACTGTAAGTTGGGTGCTGTCTATCATTGACTCCCTGAATTATGTTAACATACTGCAAGAGGGTCTTGACATCAACTACAGACTGTTGCCAAGGTCCTGGCCTCAGCAAAGACACTGCCCCAACGTTTACCACATTAACTGCAATCCCCTAAATACACAACCTGTGTTGACAGACCAGGGTACTCAGGTTGATAACATTTTCACATTCAACCATCATGTAGCGGCAGTGGTCAGAAAAGCCTTGTATGTGGTGCATCTCCTAGATAAAGGGATTGCATCCAGAAAAAAGGTGGTCATTACCTCTCTATAGTACTTACTCCGACCAATATTTTAGTACAATGCCCTGTTTGGTATGTACCTATCCAGACATCTGCACCAATAGAAAAGGCCACAGAAATACCTCATAAAGGTAATTCCTCACTATTGCTCCACTTGGTATCGGACAGGTTGCTCAGAGGTGGGCTGTGTGTCACCGACAAGGCAATGTTGGACTCTGTCCTACTACAGCTGCCTCATATCCATAAATCTAACTCCTCGCACATTACCTCTACAGCTGCCCCATATCCATAAATCTAACTCCTCACACATTACCTGCACAACAGGCCTGAATCTGATATGCAACATCAATACAACCTGCTGGGAGACAAAGGAATACACATCAAACAGAGTACCATGCTAGCCCTCTTCAACCGTAATGAGTGGGTAGGAAACCACAAATCTGTCCCATGGGTCGCACCTGTGTCCTTCGTTGACAGGGGCAACAGATGCCAACTGATGTTTCTCTTTGGGGACAAACTAATGGCTAGGCTTGTAAGGGCCCCCGGGCCATCACTCTAGTAACCTTCTATGATCCTACTGAACTCCCAGGTGACATGCATCAAGAGTAGCATGCTGTGCCATGGAGTATGCATGCAAGGTTATGCTGTCTGCCACCATTGTACCTGACACACTGTTCTTCACATACGCACCTAAGTAACCATGCACATATACAGCCGTACCTTGGCGAAGTCACATTTCTGTGTTGACACCATGCCATCCTGAGCCGCTGTGTTGGCACCAGGTCTTCATGGTGTAGACACACAGACCTCTGGAACAGAACCAGAAAAAGGTCTGGGAGCCAGTCAGTCAGCAATACTACCACCAAATGCAACATCATGGAACAAAGGTACATACGCTTTGATGTGTACTCATGACACATGCCAGCAGACAGCACCTTACATGGCATAACACTGCTGCACTGCAAACTGACATTAAATGTACTGTAGTTACCATATGCATCAGACAAATATTTGCATGTCTCTGCATCGATGGTATGGATGACAGGGATGTGGCACAGGTATCACATGTATGGGGTTGCTAAAGGCCTAGGCTGTGCCACACAGTTGACATCATGTGTGTGTCTGGAAGGGTGCTTGTCAACTGGGCCATGAAGAGGAGCTGTGTGTGTTTATTGGTAACATGCATGTGTCAGTGATGTGTGAGTATGTGCGTGTACACAGTCAATCCATGTGTTAGCCCTACACGAGGGTATGTTGGACAGCTGTGGACCATACATGACAGAATGTACAGTTCACTGTCTCCTGCCATGAACACAGGAACTGGCTCTGCCGGATGTGGTGCTGGACCCACCATGCCCAGTGTCAGATGCGTTACTACCTGCTGATGGTGACTGGTATCTGCAGAGTCCATGTCCCTCACAGGACTGACCAGGACCATGTGACCATGGCCTGGTACACTGTGGTGTGGACAGCACCCTCCCTTCTGTAGTGCTGGTGGTATTGCCACTACGAGAGCATGACTGTGCATGGCCATGTGGACACTTTCAGCTGATGTTAGTGCTGACCTGCGTCCACATTTCCGTCACCTTACTCCAAGGACTGACAATGTCTCCCCACCACCGTCTGTCCACTACATAGACGAAATGATGCATGGCATAGCCAATGTTGTGGATGGAGTCATGGATGCCAGACAGTGATGCATACATGATACTGAGCGTCCTTGTGGTGTTTAGTTCAGAATGTGTCTGTGCCTCCATGACTGACCAAAACATGTGTCGAGTGACTCATATGACACCTGTGATATGTGGTGGATGGGCAGCAGTCCTCCTTCGAGCACCCCTTTCAATCTGCCTGTGTTGAACCTCACCAGCTCTTTGGCTATGGCTGGTGTCTCACAGATGCCATAGTTGCCACACTCTCCAATTCGATGCCACCACCCTCTGGCTGTCCAGTATCTGTGGCTGCAGGGGACTGGGTATGTGTGGGCATACTGACTGTGTGTGGGGACATTGGGGGAGGAAGTGGGATGTCAACCCATGGGACAGATTCAGCCCCCAGCAACCCCACCTATGCCTTACTATGGCAACCATCTTCATCGTCAGAGTCCGATCAGACACTGACATCAGGTTGTGAGGGGGATACACTCCATCCCCCATGGTCATCTGTGAGGAGGAAGACAACATGACTACACTAATACCTGCGCTATTATGTCTGCTGATCCACACGCACACGCACGCGCACACACACACACACACACACACACACACACACACACACACACACACACACACGGTCAGGTGTCACAAGTGCATTATACATACCACACCTTATTACTGATCCCATGCACAACACACAAGCAGACCACAACAGACACGACAGGCCCTTAACATGCAGTGCAGCTATGTCCGGTTAATGTTGCCAGTACTATACACCTGCGAGATAAATGATATGTCAGAGTATGTGATTGATCTTCACCTAAAACGAACTGCACCCGTCTTCACCATACTGTTGCCCCCCCCCGTATAGCAGACTGCATACACCTTCACAAAAATATGTGCAAATATGTTGCAGCTCCTGCAAATATGCTACTGTGATTACCAGTTCAGTGCACTCTAGTGAACTCCTCCCATGACTGAACATACAAGTACTGTACTATGGCTAAGCTTAACAGTTGTGTCCATGGCAAACTGGCAGCCCTTAACATTCCTAGGGTATAGATGAGCCATAAGAAAACTCTTTCACACTCACCGGTTACAGGATGTTGGACTTTGGCCACACCAGATATACCTATGGAATTGTGGGGGAGAGGTATTATCAGCAAACACAATTGTGTCATTGGTACAGTATAATATGTGCATATATCAACATGTACAGTATGAACTGTGATACTGCCCACATTGCTGACATTCTGCATATGTGTGCACATGTGTGTGTTACAAACCCCCCACCCAAATGCAGATTGACCTGACATCTGTGTATAGATATGCAGAGACTGCCACTATGACTGATACAGTATGAAAGTGATGACCACAAGAGCTAACCTGGATGCTGTTTTGCTGTGGAAGATGTGCTACCCACCTCCATGACATATGGAGTGATGGATGCTTGCGAGCTGAACCCAGGTTTGCCAGGAACTCCTCTGTGGCCAAGAGTGGTTGTTGTGTTGCAGGCCCTCCACCAGTGGCAGTACGGTCCCTGGCCACATCTGTGGCCCTTTGCCATGCAGCATTTATCATGTCTGTAGCCCGGTGTCAGACCTGCTCATAGCTTCTCTCCTGTAGCCCTACATGATTTACTGATGCAACGAGGTCTGCCCACAGTGCAATGCATTGTTTCCGATTTTGGTGACTCCTCAACAGCAGGATGTTATGATGCAGTCTGAGGCAATCAACTATAACTTCATTCTTGACTGCAAAAAAGGTGGATTCCTCCATCTGTACATCAGTCCTGAAAGACAGGAAGAGGGGAACATATCACAGGACCACATACATAGCTCTCCATTATGTAAACACCCTGCACATCCACATTTGCCAGCACTATCCTCTGCTAATTCCCACATCATACCTCGCCATCTATCACCACAGTATGTCTGTGGCCACATCATACCTCGCCATCTATCACCACAGTATGTCTGTGGCTATCAGCAACACATCATGTTTCCCTCCTAATCCTGCTCTTTCCTGCTACTTGATGCTCATTCTCCAAGGTGCTCAACTGCATCTTTTCTGTTGCACATATTACTGCTTGTTTATAGCCTGTCTACATTGTATGAGGTAGTGTAAGCCTCCTACTTTTGTTTTAAGTAGCTGGACTGTAGGCCCACCCCTTAGGTCTCCCTGGCCTTCCTCCCTCAGATTCTGACAAATAAATATGGCTGGACAATGTCTTAGTTTCCCCTGCCAGTTTGGTTGATATGGGCATCCAGACACAGGGTAGCAACTGCCTCATGTACATGGACAAATATCTACAAACATCACCAAGGAACGCAATTTATGAGAGATGCAATGACATTAGGAACCTACAGTCTATGCTGTCTCTCTCTCAAGACTGCATATCTGTTACTGAAAAGGTTGTCAACACAATCGGTACACCTCACACACCACCCACACCTACAGCACACACACCCACATATGCTGAGGTCCTCAACATAAACATCCCTAAACAAAGGAGACTTCCAAGGTGAAAACACACATGAGCTCCACAGCCCTCACAACCACATACCATGCATAGCCACACACCTGTGTCCCAAAGCCACTAAGCATTACTATAAATCAAACATATTGGTCATAGCAGACTCCATTGTGAGAGACGCAGATGTGCCTCTCACCAGGCTGTATATGGGGAAGGTCACGGTTACTTGTCCGTCAGGTGCAAGAATCTGCCATATCACATGCGCACTGCTGTCGCTCAACAATAGGTACTGTTATGAGTCTGTCATAGTCCATGTTGGTGTGCCTGACCTGAGACATACCTCCCTGGACTATATGAAGTGAGACATGATTGAGCCTGCTGATTGTGTCCTAGGCAGGTATGTCCCTAGCCTTAACTCATTCTCTCTGGTACAGCTCTTTTGAGTGTGTAACTTTAACTCCTAGTGGGCATGGCTTGAGCCTTTAATAAATTAAGTTATTAACTTACAGTTCTAGCAAATACTCCTTGAGAGAGGTCAAGTATCAATACAGTTTTTGCCATTGTATATGCTTCAAGACAAAATATCCAGGTACCTTGTAGGTAACATGTTTTTGGAATTATTAATGCAAATATGAACAATCAATATTTGACGCCTAGAGGAGCAGTAGGAGGTAACTGCAGAAAACACCTGGAGGTGCACTTAGCTGTAAGGAGTTAAGCAACATTTGCTGTCACTCAGAATGATGCCACAATACAATCAGGAAATGACTGACTATAACAATTGTCTTGGTTTCTGGTGCCATTCCAGGAGGATTTAGTACCTGACAGCCTGGGATAATATGATCAACAGACTATGATGCTTTGCCAGAGATGGCCTCCATCTGTCTCACCTGGTCTTTAGTCTTCTGGCAATAGTTATTGCCACTCCCATAGTGCTTCTATGAGGAAAAATGGTGCTGTTAACACTACCAACAAATCACAAATTGAAGGCCATGCTGTTAAACACTAGGAGTCTAAACATGAATCTGCACTCATTGCAAGCAGTCTTAACCCAGGAAAATGCTGACATCTGTGCAGTCACAGACACATGGTTCAAAGCTGCAGAGAGCACCCCAGCCTTACGTGGTCACCCATGCTATCATACAGTCAGACCCCAAGGTTTGGACAGTACAGCCAAGGGACATGGGGTTTCACTATACATGACAGGCATACACACCTCCAGGCTGATCAAAACAGTAAGATGGTCAGGAGACACTCCAGATGCAGTTAACCATTGCCAAGACCCCTACTCAAATCATAACTAGCTACTGGCCCCCACGTGTGACCAGGAAGCCCATTCTCCCTATATGGACCTGTTCAACTCTATCAGGATTCGACTCTGTACTCTGATCCTGGGTGACTTTAACTACCCAAACATAAGTTGGATGAACTACTCATGCCAGCACACAAATGCCCAGAGAATCATTGAATTTGGCAATGCAAACCCCTTGGAACAGCTAGTTGGTACCCCCACATGAGGTGAAGATCTCTTGGAGTTGATATTAAACAACATGGGTAACAACTGCAGCATCCCTACAGTATCATCCTCTATGGTAAAACCAACCATAAAGCAGTCACCATCTCCCTCAATACCCATATAGCTAGGGTCAGGCATACAAACCTCTCCAAAGTTGATTACAGCCTCCTTGAGGGATGGTATAAGCTTTACAGCCACCTCCTCCTGTGTAGGAACTGGCACCAATATCCACAGATACACCAAAGCACTATATATGCATTTGTATAGATGCATGGAGTCAGGTATACCCGACAGAACTACATCATCCTTTGCAAGGATAAGTGAACCTGTCTGGTGGGCATTACAATAAATAGACGCTATAACAGGAGTGAAATATTGCTGTCCAAGACCAATAAGGAGCAGGTACCCAATTTGAAGCAATGTCTCCTTATCCCAAACAAGCAAATAACAGCACTATTGTAATCCTGCAAAGCAAACTCCAAGCCCACATTGGCAACATCTACTACAGACAATCATATCTCCTTCTTTACATATGTCTGCAACCTCAAAGGAAGCACCCAGATCTGCTCAGAAGTTGTGGTCAAAGATACCAGATATACAAATACTATAGATGTAGCAAACTTGCTGCCTGACAGTCATTGAAAGCTTCACCCCCGGCTTCCCCCATCAGTACATCTGGACACCTTCAGTACCTGCCCTCTTCCCCTTATATCTAGGGAACAGGTCATCACTGTCATCTCAAAGTCATGGAATACAGCCTAAATGGGACCTGATCACATTGTAGGACACATCTTACACGACCTCAAACATGAACCTGCAGCACCATTAGGTACAGTATTCATCCAAAGCCTGAATACTGCCTTTGTCCCAGCTGTGTGGAGGACACCCACTGTCATTCCTTTACACTAAGGTGGAGCATCCACCAATTTGGCACATTATAGACACATCAGTCACCTAACTAGCCTGATCTGCAAGGCCATGGAACAGATTATCATGAACCTCATTAACAAGGACATTGGTGACCTCCACACACTCGATCACACACAGTTTGGCTTTGTCAAGGGGGGATCATGTCTGTTACATTTGGTTCACTTCCTTGACATAGTCACGAAAGCCATGGATGAGGGGGAGACAGTGCACATTGCCTACCTTGACTTGGCCAAAGACTTTCACAGTATTCCCCACTTGGCCATAATAGATATATGCCCTCAACTAGGCTTACCAGATGGGTAGCACACTTGTGCACTGACAGAACCCACCTAGTCAATTTGGAGGAAGCCACCTCAAGTGGTTAACCCATAACTAGCAGCATAACCCGTGTTCTGTGTGATTTACTCTTCTGAGGTGCAGGGCACAACCAGTGGGCTATGGCCAACCATGTTTGCAGAAGACTGCATGCAGGGTACTGTCACCAAATCACCTAGTGATGTGGACATCTGCCAAGGGAGTCTCACATATACACGACTGGTGCCAGCCTCAGGCTGCATACCACAAAATGAAGCATCATACCCTTTGGGGAGAGTGATGTCCCCACCAGTTATCACAATGTGTGCATAGGACATCGTTAGTATACAGTCATGAGGGATTTGAGCACACAGGTTGATGGCACCATGACACTTGACCACCATGTTGCTTCTGTTGTAAGGAAAGCCTTCTACATGGTCCACCTCATACATAAGGGTTTCTCATCCAGGGACATGGGGGTCATAACATTCCTGTATTCCTCCCTAATAAAGGCCATTATTGTGTATAATGCCCTTTTGTCACGTAGCTCGCAAAGCACATACAGCAGTTGGGGAAACCACAGAGGTTCCTTACCAGGGCCTCAAACATCTACCATACACAGATAGGCTAAAAGCCCTATCCCTCTACCCAGTTTCATACAGAATCCTTAGAGGTGACCTCTGTCTGGCATACAAGGCAATCAGACTCAACCTTGATGGGACTGCTGCACATCCGCTAGTCAAGCTCCACTCGTGTAACCCACACACGTGCCCTCAACCTGGTCTGTGACATCAACAGGACTTGTTGGCAGGTCAGATGTGTGCCCCAGAGACTCCCCAACTGTGGAATAGACACCATGTCAACATCAGACAGAGTACCTCTTTATCCCTTTTTAAGTGAAACCTGGATAAATGGATAGTAAACAGGGCATACACCCTTGGGGTATCACCTGTGTCCCTGTTGGACTGGGGCATCGGGGTGCTGATGTGCATAAACATGGGCTAGGCTTATGAGGGCCTCAGGCTCAATAGCCTAGTAACCTCCTATGATCCTAGGTATACCAGTTATGGCTCTGTGTGCTGTGATGGAATGTTATGTCTCCACATCTACAGTGTCACTTCCATCTACTCCGGTGTGTCCCCTGTGGGCAACATTCCAGTACCATGTCATATAGCCCCCATCTGACAAATAGGTGAGTGGTACTACAAGTGTATGAGGACAGTCCAGCAATGTCTATGTGACCCAATGACAGCACTGCAAACATGCTGTAGAGTATCATCGCTGTAGGAGTCTGACATCTGCAGTACACAAATGTTTGCAGAATGTGTACATTTGCCTGATATATGTGGACCCTCTCCCAGACAAATGTGGATTCCTGGCAAACAGCTGGACAGTACATAATGGTTGTTCCCAGACTGTGGGGAATCCCGCTGTTGTACGCCAGTCCCCCTCAGAAAATAGTTATGGTACATTAATATCTGGTACTGTATTCATTCCCTTACATTGTATGCTAGATATGTACACTGTCTCTGAGGCCAGGTCAGTGTTCCCCCACTACTACTGGCTATAACCTGCTGTCCTGCTGTAGGGAGTCAACAGGTATGCTAGCCATAGCTCTCAAGTGATGAAATATGAGTGTGCAGTACACAGTGATCTAGCCAGCATACATAAGGAACAATCAGGGCCACCTGGATAATGTTTGAACTATGCCTGTGTGATATTCACAGACTGGGAGGAGCTGACTGACAGTACATCATGTGATATGCCAGCTGTATCCACCAGTACTTACTGTCACTATTGTCTAAAACACAATCCAGTAGCATTCGTACATGAGCCGACCATTGTTAAAGGGACTCAGAGGGACAGAGCTGTGATCTATGTCACAGCAGACAGAACCAAAAGGGAAGCCTGTAGGTGCTGAACAGCTAACAGCAACATGTCATTCCAAGATATGTACTACAAACCTACTGTTGTAATCCTCATTTCCCATAACTGCATCCTCCCATCTGCATCCCATTACATGGGGAGTTCTATTACATACCTGGTATAGTGCTGTACTCTTTTTATGTTCAGAAATCCTGTAGTACTGTCTTTGTAAAAGTCAGAGACCTGTTTACCATAGGCAGCAGCTTGCCTTTTGTGGGTAATGCTCATGAACAGGTGATTGCAATCTGTGGCTCAAACTTCCTAATTGCATCCTGAACAGCTGGGTTGCATTTTCATTAGCCAATGGCAAAGCACCGCAGTGTTATATCTAGGGCCTTCATGTAGGCCTTGGCCCTTTTCTTGGCCTGTGAGATGGACATTATCGAGGTGTGGGGACTACAGCATCACAGATAGTAGGTAAAAATACTGTCCGGATTTATGTGGTATGTCCATAGTTTTGCATGCTATGTTTGGCCATTGTGAACAGACTTTCTGATTATGTGGCAGTTTACTGTTTAGCAATGTGAGTTGAGGTCAGTAAGTGGACAGACAGATGTGTCATTTGCATCAGAATATGCATGCAGCTGCAGTAGCTGCTGGTCTATCGGTTGTGTATGTTTGTAGGGGAAGACTGTGACACATGTCCCTGTCATGTGACCATTCAGCCCACCCCTTTATGTATGGGTCCCTTGTTCTAGGTGGTTGTGTGGTATGGTAGGTGGTCTGTAGCAGGTAGCTGCACATACTGGCGCATATGCTGCAGCTGCTGCATTCTGCCCAGGAGTCATACTGGGGATACAGCTAGTGGTAGGCAAGATTTAAGACACCTATACATATGCGAAGTGTGTCCCAACCTACAGGCCTTTGACATGCTAATATGGCTGGCAATGGCTGCAGTAACCGCAACCAGTTCTGCTTAAAATTGCATGGCTCAGTCATTTTTTTCCTGTTTTGAAAAGCGTGTACTTGACATGCAACAGACTGGAATGGAAGCTAGGACTGTGGGTGGCAAAATGTACAGCATGCTAGGAATGTAACAGATTGAGCTACTGAGTTAGTACTATAGCAGGTGTATTTGCAAGACGTGTATGCATACAGTATTTTACACAGGATTCACATGAACTTGTGTGTTCAGATGGGTATGACATGTGACACTGAACTGTCTGCCATGATTTTCTAATTTCAATCTGTACTGACTTGCCAGTACCTCAGCATACAGAATACGTTTTGTGATAACTGTGCCAAAAGTAGGTGCCACAACTGTGGACATTCTGCAATAGTCTGTACAGTTGTCAGCTCTTCCTGATATCCTAGGCCTCACATACATCCATAATTATTTATTTGGCTGTGTACTGGTTTGGTGTCTGCATCACAGTTCCAAGTATGCTGTGATTTTTTCCCATTATATGTACAAGATGTGTCACTGGCACTCAGGATATGTTTATGGAAACATCTATTATTATTCAGAACTGAGTGGCCTAGTGTGCTAATGCACTATTCTGTAGTTGATAGGGTCCCAGGTTTGAGACATGGCGGGGTGATTTTTTTTTTTTTTTTTTTTTTGCTGATGTGCAGCACTGGTAATCAGGATATGTTTATGGAAACACCTGTTATTCTTCAGAACTAAGTGGCCCAGTGGGCTAATGCACTATGTCCTAGTTGGCAGGATCTTGGGTTCGAGACTTGGCAGGGGTGATTATTTTGCTGATGTGCACAATAATGTCAGAAAGACAGAAGGTGATTAAAGAAGATTTAAATGGGTTTGTGAGGCATGGCGTACCACTTAGTTCCGCTTAAACACATGCTATTTCCATAAAAAGAAAAGGAGTGATAGGAAAGTGATCAAATGGGGGTAAGCAGGGGGAAAAATAATGTGAAAGGCAGGTAGGGATGTGCAGGATGGGTGTAGGAAAGGGCCATAGCTCTCCATTTCTTGTACAGCAACAGCTGTGCAGGTTGCAGATAATTTAGAATTTGGAACCTCACATCCCAGAGAGAGGGGTGTGGGCAACATAACTGTGTTGATTAATTGCTGTAATGAGTGACAGTAGGCACTGTACGTGGGGGCGAAATGGAGGGTTATATACGGAGAGAGATTTTTTTGTGGGACAGATGCCCTTTTTTTTTTTTTTCCTTAATGTGAGAGTGGAATGTTGGGGAAGGGTTATAGGTATGTGTGGGGAGGTAAGTTGGGTAGGAGAAGTTGCATTTGCAAACAGACAAGACAGCAGACCGGGGCGGTGTATGACACAAAAGTGGGGTAAACACCTTGGGTGGGGAGTGTGTTGTGGAATCGGAGAGCCATGTGCCCCCAGATGGCAGCAGTGAGACTGAGCTCCCCACCCATGGGCAGTCAATACTGCTCCTACACTGCCCTGAAGGTGGCTGTGCTGGGGGATGGGCACCTGGGCCAGCCTGCCACTCCAGGTTGGCCAGTCTGCCCTCATTCCGGCACAAGCGATTGTCTAACCCGTGGTGCACTATCTTGCACACCATCCCTGGTAGCTGTCACTGGGTGACAACTCCCTCTCCAAGCCCACTCCCAGAGGAGAGAGGGGCACTGTCCCCTGAGGAAGTTCCACCCATAGGTGGTGCAGGACCAGTGAAGGGGGAAGCACCAGGTTTGGTCCCAGATGTGCTGGGACTCAGTGCCACAGCCAGTTGAGGTAGGGTAGGTGAATCTGCAAGAACCAGCATACCCAGTCGAGCTATGGTGTTGAGATTTTTCAAAGTGTATAGGGTAATGAACAGAACATTTAAACATTGGTTATAACAACATGCCAGGTTGTTGCACATAACCCTACAAGATAACATTGCATAGCATATAGAACACAACAATAAATGGTATAACAGTCAGTATTGTGACAGCATGCCAGTAACGGTTATGGCAAAAGGCCAACAACATAAGGAATTCAACAATGTATGTTTGTATGTAACCATTGTAATATATAACAATAATAAAACACAAGGCCCAACATCACATTTTGAGAGCAACATATGTTAAAAATAAACCATACCCAATGTATGATGATAATTTATGTTGCAGATAAGGGATGGGGGTGAGATAAAGACATTCCATTACTACCAGTATAGCCTATATTGTTTGCAACAGTACTCTTAAAGGGACAATCCCAGGGATTTTTTGTTTTGATTCAGCCTTTGTTTACATTTCAGGTTTGCCTTTCTGAGCATGCTCACCTTTGGCTGAGGGGGTGGGGGAAGAGTGCCTGCAGGAAGTTTCAAGGGTGTTAGCCAAATTCCATCTCAAATTGCAGTTGCACTGGCATCACCTCCCCCTGTGCGCCACTCAGTAGTTTAATCTGTGCATTTTAGCCATTGAGAAAACTAGCCTTTCAGGCATTTTATTACCTGACTGCTGCTGCTACTCTAAAGAGCACATCAGCAATGCAAGGCTTTTAAACATTAGTAAACATTGTGTTTCTTTCATTTCATATTTTATTCTGTGGTGATTGTGAATCCTGTCCAACTACAACAATTTTATGACATGGCTACTACCTCTAGAAAGCAGCTGAGTGAGGCAAACAGTAGTGGAAGGAAACCATATTTCTCTTTCTTTCATTTCATGTTTTACTGTGCTCTGGTTTTTGAATACTAGCTTGGTGTAGTCACTTTCTGAACTACTAGTAATTCCATAGAAAGCAAGTGTGTGACAGAAGGTTAGAGCATTAGTAGATACAATCTTCTGCTCCTTTCAGTTTCTAGTTCGATATGTGCTGATTTCTGAATACTACAAGACAAATGCATTATTTTTTATGAATGGACTGCTTGTACATCTGTAGATGCAAGAGTGATATAACGTTTAAAAATTAGTATACACTCATATTTTCCTTTCACTTCATATATTATTTTTTGCTGATTTCCATGTAATAGCCAAATGCACTTCCTAGTGTACATGCTACATCTTAGTGAGTTACTGCATTGTATTATGTTTTCAACGCTTCTTTCTCTTTTAACGTTCTATCTGTATGAATCTGTTTCTAGATCCACTGTTATTATATATAAACAAATAATTCAAATGGTACTGTACAGCTTTTGGAATCATTCTAACAGTTTGCAGTAACTAACAAGTGCCTGATTCCTGGTCTGATAAGGATTAGTCCTTCATGGTAACATTTAAACGTTTTTTTTCCAACTTACTGTACTCACATGATAGCATACCTCTCAACCTCTTAGCACAATCTGGACAAAGCCTACAATAATGGGGAACAAATACCCAAACATAGAGAGAAATTTTAAATTCTAGTCTTATGAACTTAGAAGGTTGCTGGATTAAGGTTAAGAATTACAAGTTTGGAAGTTCTTTGTTTTTTTTTTTTTATTCTATCACTTTGGTGTCACTCAAACATGCAAAAATCATACAAGAAAAACTTTTTGAATTCTGTATCCAAGATGGAACTAAGAATAAACAATATTTACATAAACTCACACATAAAACAAACTCAAAACTAGGAAATGAAATGTTTATCCATAAATGTTAATGGTCTAAATAATAGTAATAAAAGGAGAAGCCTATTCAAGTACATAAACTTACATAAACCACAAATAGTCTTTTTACAAGAGACACACTTATTAGATAGAGATATAAACAACTTAAATATTAATAATTACACAGTACTAATAAACTCTCAATACAAAACAAAAAAAGAGGAGTAGCTATACTACTTTGCAACTCAACTATAACACCTAAAATAATTACTACTCATCAAGATACATCAGGTATGTTTTGTCTAGTTTCAATAGAGTTAAATAAGAGAATCTATACGTTAGTAAATCTATATTGGATCCCAGGACTAGGATTAAAAACAGTTAAACAGCATTTTGAAGAGATAATTCATTTAACTAAGGGTAGCCTGATATTGGCAGGAGACTTCAACTGTATAATGAATGAAAAAGATACAGATTCTAAATCCAAAGAAGAAAACAACCCATCTCTAAAGCACTATCAAAATTTATAGATACATTGTATTTAAAAGATATAAATGAATTTGCAGAACCAGACTCACTAATCTTCACATTTTATTCTCATAGATATAAAACTAACTCTAGAATTGATAGAATATATGTTGCCAATGACCTAATAAAAAAATTGACAAAGTCAAAATCATAAATTGTCCTTTATCTGATCATAATGCCATAGTCTTTGAGATAGAGCTTACACCATTTTATTCAAATCCCATTACTAGGATACCTTCCTATATCACAAAATTGAGAGATTTCAAAGAATTTTATGAAGAAACAATCAAAAACTTTCTAGAAATAAATTACACAGAAGATATTTCAGAAATATATGTCTGGGATTCATTAAAAGCAGTTACATATGGGAAGATATTATCCTGGTACATAAATAAAAGGAAGTTATGGAATAAAGATATGCTAGACTTACAAAACAAAGCAGATAAATTGAAACTGGAAATACAAAAGGGTAATGCTACTCAAGTTAAAGAACTTACACAAATCAATAAGAAATATACAGAATTGCTACACCATAAGATTATGATTAACTTAGAAAAGATAAAAATAAACTCATACTCTACTAATTCAGCACACATGAGATACTTAACTAATAGAACAAAAAAAATAATTAAATCTAAGCAAATAAAAGAAATATTTATTCCCAATACTAACAAAAGAGTTACGGAACTAAATGATATTTTAGAAGCATTCAGACTCCAATTTAACATTGATAATTCCATAAATACTCAAGATACACCTACTAAGGATATAAAAAATACTTAGAAAACAATATTCATATTAAATTAACACAAGAACAAATAGACATTATAAACAAACCAATCAATATGACAGAATTAAAATCACAAATTAAAAAGCTCAAGACAAATAAAGCACCTGGCCCAGACAATATGCTACCAGAAATGTATAAATTAATACCCAATCAAGCCATATCTTTATTATTAAAAGTATATGATATAGCCAATAAAGATTTGAATATATACCACCCTCTTGGAAATATTCATTGATATCCCCAATTATCAAACCAGATAAAGATGAGAAACAGTGTTCCTCATATAGGCCAATATCATTACTCAATATAGACTACAAGATGTTTATGGCTATATACGCAGATAGGATCAAACACTTTCTTCCTTTCTTAATTCACAAAGATCAAACAGGTTTTATTAAAGGAAGAAATACTTCAGATAATATTAAAAGAATACTAACATTAATAGATTATAGCAAACATAAAGTCCTAAATTTAAATGTAATCTCATTAGATATTAATAAAGCTTTTGATTCGGTTAATTGGAACTTTCTTTCACTAGTTTTAAAAGAATATAACTTTCCTTCTAATTTTAATAATCTTATCCAAATACTATATGAAAAATCTACTGCATATGTTAAACTGGGATCATATAGATCAGGCCCTATAACAATAAAAAGGGAACTAAACAAGGTTGCCCTTTATCACCATTGTTATTTGCATTACTCATAGAACCCTTTGCAAATCAAATCAGATCAAACAATAACATAAAGGGCATTTGTATTAATAAAATGTTAAACCTTAAAATCCAACTCTTTGCTGATGACATACTATTAACTCTCTCAGATGCAAATGAGTCTTTGAATGCTCTATTTAACTCCATGAATAAATTTCAAAATATTTCAGGCTTAAAATTTAATGAAAACAAAACTAAAATTATGCCCTGTAATTGTAAAAAAAAAATAATATAAACAAAAGATTTTCCAAATAAATAGTAACAGAAAGTAAATTATTATATCTGGGAATAAATCTACTCAATGAATTAACAGATTCTCTAATATTTAACTATAATAAAATACTAGACAAAATAGAACAAACAATTGGTTACTGGAATAAATATATCTTTTCAACAGCAGACAGATTATATCTTATTAAAATAATCATATTTCCCAAAATATTATACTTAATACAAAATTTTTCATTGCCACCTCCCAAATATATTATTCAAAGATACAATAAACTAATTTTAAATTTTCTATGGTTTCCAAATAAACCCGTATAGCCTTAAATAAACATTTGCCAGATTGGGAAGATGGTGGAATTAATTTGCGGATATTGATTTATATATTACCTCATCTGTTATTAAAACATAACACTATGGTTAAATAATTCATACACACCTATATGGAAACAAGCCCATGAGCAGATTTACATAGAAATCAATTATAATCACATACAAGACAACTTAACAGTAATACCATCACCCCTTATATGGATGTTAAAAGATTATTTTTAGGAAAAGGAATAATATTAATAAATTGCCATCAAACTATGTAAGTTCTACACTTTCAGTGTTCAGAACATATATAAACAAAATACCAAATATTAATTCTTGGATTTTTCTTATTTTCCCTATAGCTTTTACACCAAATATTCTAGATACATTCCAAATATCTAAAATAAATATACTTAAAGAAGAAACATTACTCTTTTGGCATCAACTTATAGAGAAAGGGAAAATTCTAACAAAGGAACAGATAATTTATAATTATAATATAAATAAAGACAATTGGCTGTTTTACAAAATCTAAGGCATTTTCTTATAAATAAAATAGAACAAATGCAACCTTCAGTTAGACATGAAGCTCCAAAACTCATTGAATACCTTATTCTTATCACAAAACAGCCTTATCAGGGTACAGGTTATTTGTCTAATATCTATAAAATTGTTAAAAAAACTATCATGAAAAATCATACTGGGATTATTATACTTTAATAAACAACCATCCTCCAGTTGAAGAAGAAAAAGTAATATTCTAAAATCTTCCAAATTTTCTACATTATCAAAATACTGGCAATTATTCACTTGGAGATATCTACACAGAAGTTTCTATACACCACATAGGTTAGCCAAAATGTATTCTATTGAAGATCAATGTTGGAGATGCCATATCAAGATAAAAGCAGATTGGCAGCATGTTTTTTATGAATGTATATGTCTCAATATGTACTGGAAATCCATTAATTATTTTTTTCAGACTGTTTATAATGATAATTTTCAATTAACAAAGTCTTTAATTTTATTCAACTCTCCTATTCCAAACTGTGTACCAAAAAAAGACACTAAAATCCTATGGTCACTATTGGCAATTTCACGTAAAATCATAACTATACACTGGAAAAATGAGGCTTCGCCTACGTTCAAGGAATTTGAGACTTTAACAACAACAGTTGCTCACATGGAAATATTAACAGTGAAGAACAGAACTAAAAGATCTACTTCTTACTATTACTCTTGGATGAAAGTACTGGAAATACTTGAAAATATCGAAGAAGATATATCATCTTATGTTTCTAACTCTATATAATATAGAATTTCAATGTTATTTGCATAGACACCAATGTAAATAGTTATATAATGGTTTGAAGTTAGTAATGTTTTAGAATTGTAAATATGTTATTTATCTTTATTTCATGAAATGTTTAAGACATCTTATTTGAAATAATAAAACAAATATTTAGTGAAGAAGGTTGCTGGAATAACAAGATTTCTTAGTGTGCATTTTCTGATGGATATGAAGTTTGAAAGTTTACAGTAATACCTAGGGAGGAGCATAGTTGAAGGGAATACTCCCTGGCTTGTAGCAGAAGATGCCTGGTCGGGGTGGTTATGAGCCAGTTGTCCAGATATGGAAACATGCGGAATCCTCTGCATCTCAGGTGAGCTGCCACTACTGCCATACATTTGGTGAACACTCTGGGGGCTGTAGTGAGACCAAAGGGCAAAGCTCAAAACTGGAAATGACTGGATTCTAGCTGGAAGTGCAAGAACCTTCTGGATTTCCTTTTCATTAGAATGTGGTAGTATGCATCCTGAAGGTCTATAGGACACATCCAATTGTCTTTTTCCAGGAATGGAAGTATTGACTGCAGTGTCACCATCCAGAACATAGCCTTTTTTACAGACTTGTTTAGATTGCTGCGGTCCAAAATGGGTCTCCCGTCCCCTGTTTCCTTTGGCACTAAAAAGAATCTTGAGTAAGTGCTGGATCATCTCTGGTCTGCAGGGACTTTTTGGATGACTCTTTTTCTTAGCAACATTTGGATTTCTAATGTTGCTTGTTCCTTTTGATTGGGTGGAACGTCTGGAAATGACTTGTTTATGGGAGCGGGGAAGTTACTGATCTATCCTCTGGATATTATATCCTGCACCCATTTGTCATTTGTTATCTTTTGCCAGGTTTCATGGTGCAGAGACAAATGACCCCCGACTACCTCCAGAGGCAAATGATTGGGCACTCTTTCAGGAGCGTTGGAAGGGTCTACCAAAGAACAATTCTCTGGAGCCCTGATTTTGTGGGCCTTCCTGCTGCCAGGGCAGCATCTTTCATTATTGATCATCCCTCTGCCTCTAGGGGAACTTTCACCCTGTGCGTCTTGGAAAGACCTCTAAGATTTTCTGAAAGACATCTTTCCACTACCTCTTTGACCTTTGTGAAAGGGTCTAGTAGGTGTGGAAAAACAGTACTCCTACGGCAGATAAGATCTTGCCTACTTCTTTACAAATGGTGAGTGTTTCTTTCACTTTGGGCCCAAATAGAGAACAGCCATCAAAAGGGGCATTAATGATGGAAGACGTGAAGGGCTTCACAAAATAACAAAGATGCATCCAGGCCTGCCTGCTGAGAGAGAGATGCCTGAACCCACTGCCCTACTCATTCCATCTGCTGCATATGATGTAAGCCTCATGGACAAGTTCACAACTGAATTTAGGGTGGCGAACTGAACATTGACTTTATTTGATGCCACATCAGCTACAGCTCCTTGGAGGGATCTGCTAGTTCATTTAGCAGGTCCCTCTGCAATCTACTGAAGTGGTGAGATAATTCAATGACCATAAGGCAAAGGTTGATGAAAAAAAGGCATGCTTCCCATATCTGTCCATGGTCCTGGTGTCCTTATTCTGAGGATGGATACAGGAGCTGGTCTCTGATAGCTCCTTTTTAATGGCTGCTGCCATAACCATGGCATCAGCTGCTATACCTTTTGTCAAAAATTTCTTGCCTTAGGGGCTGTAATATATTTGGCCTCCTAGAAATAGGCTCTATGGTGTCTGGGGTTTCCCAAGCCTTCCAAGAGATTAACTCAATAAGCTCACTGGAAGGAGGGGTCACTCAAGAGGTTGAAGGGTGAGCCCGAAAGGCCTTCAGGTAAACCGACTCCTTGGCTAAAGGGGAGGTGGACCATCAGTCACCTCTCTGCTTTAAGATTTCCAGCATGTCTCCAAAGGAGGCATCTTCAGGAGGTTACCATGGGGACCCTTCTTCATTGAGGTCAGTATCAGATGTGATGGACTCCTCTGGGGAGTTGAGATGCTTCCTCTTGCATGTCCTCTTCTGAGGGACCTTGTCAGTGGGATATTCTGAGAAGGTTTCAGTAGAGGGGGTGTCCCCTGCTGGACATCCTGAGGTCTAGGGTCTCTGCGGATCTGTGGAGAGGGTATGTGAGGAGACAGACACCTGGACAGAACTGGGAGGAAGATCCAAAGAAGATTGTGTCTCAGACTGAGGGGTAGTCGGAACCCTCATCATAACTTCAAAGGCAGTCCACCCCCCCACACCCCACCCCGAAGAACTCTTCAGATCCAACAAATGAATTTATTAGAGCCAAAGGAACCTCGAGAGCAGAAGATGGAAGCTCTGAAGCCAAGGTAGGAGCTGAACTCATCCGTGCTGAGGCCCCTAGAGACAGAGTCCGATCTAGTAAGATCTGAACTGGCTTCACAGACCCGGCTGGGGAGTGCCGGTTCCCAGAGTTCTCCTGCTCCAACTGGGCAGAAGCACTAGGGGCAGATACCAGATCCAACGACCCCAAGCAGACTCCAAATCATTTTTACTCAGGTTTATTGTAAATGTTGGAAGTGTGAGGGGGAAAAAGAGGTAACTGGGAACATATTTTGGGAGTGCAGTGAGATGGCAGACCTTAAAAATCTGTGCAGACTACTCTGGATGAGCAAATTGTTGTAACTAAAGAAACTAGACATAGTACAGCCTTGCAAAGTTTAGTTCTGGTGGCTGCCAAAAAAGCAGTTACTAGAAAATTAAAATTAAAGTCTAAACCAACCATACTAGAAGTAATCCCTGTTCAGGTATTCTATTTCTAAAGTTTGGAATACTCTTTCTAGCCACCTGACTTCTATTAAGTTCCAACTCACAGTTTAAAAACCTCCTTAAAAGCACACTATAAAAATACCTGGGTATGCTCATGTGACCCCTCAGAATTAATGCTTACTCTACAGCCTGCACTCCATAATAACCAATATGCCCCAAACCTTTCTCTGTCTGAGTACTACCCACCTCAATAAGTTTAAAAAACACATCAATCACAGCATTGGCACTAATAAGCTAACACCCTCCTACATCAAAAACTTAAATCATGGGCAAAACTCGTAACATTGTACTTATTCTATGAATGTAGCTGTGAAAACTTCTTAGTTATTTTATTGTAGAATTGTCAACTAGAATGATGGCAATGCCCAACATTCCTACTATGAACTATATGCTATTGTTTCGCATCTTGTTTACTATGTATTGTCCTATAGCATTTTACTGTGTTATAATTTCTATTCATTGTATAAACTTGTTGATCTTAGTCTGATTTGTGTATGCATGTATTTTTATCTGGAGCTTTTCTCCCCGGGCCTCCGCTGAAAATGAACCTGTGTCTAGAAGGACTTTCACAGTAAACAAATAGTAATAGAGATAAAATAACTGTATGTGGGATATGTATAAAATGTTGCGAACAAATTACATAGAAAAAAATGGGAATTGTGGGAAGAATACATGCAGAATGTGTTTTTGGAGGGTGAAGTTTAAAAGTTTAAGGGAATGCAGGAACTGAATGAGCTATGTAATGTTCTATTGACAAGGACTGTATATAAATGTATAATTGCCTATGTCATAAGCGATAATTCAGTAAAGATGTTTCCTGTTTTTTTTTTTTTTTAATGGTTTCTCAATGTTTCTTTTTAAAAAAGAATGGTGTCCCAGTTGCTTGATTTGTATATCATGCACATACACACACACACTGTACATACTTTTATATATAGAGAAAGATCAGTAGATATAGATACATCAGCAGAAGCAAAGCCTTCCATGAGAATGCTCTTCATGAATGCTCCACCTCATTCATGAACCTTTGCCCACATCCTATATAAAACTACTCTTAAACAAATGTAAACTGTGTTCTTCTTCAGCTGATGACATTCCAAGTGAGTACCTAAAAATAGCAGCCAATAGCATTGCTTATCCTGTCTTAGTCCTTAGAAATAGGTCAATCCAGGAATCCCACATTCCTTCTCTTTGGAAAAAGTCACACATTATCCCTATGCACAAAGGAGGAAATTCAGTAGACATGAATAACTTTAGACCTACAGCGAGCTTATCATCCCTCGCCAAAATGTATTCAAAAACAATTGCAAACTAGTCTCTTCTTTATTTCTAGACTTGTCTAAAGCCTTTGGCACAGTTTGTTGCAGAAAACCTCTTCTTCAAATGCCCTCACTAGATCTCTCTCAGTCCATCCTTCTGTGGTTCAAAAGCTACCTGTCCAATAGGTATCAGTCAGTAAAAAGGCACTCTGCTCTCTCCTTACCTCCCAGTCTCCACCGGTGTATCACAAGGCTCTATCCTTGGTTCTCCCCTCTTTAACATTTTTACCAACATTCTCTATACTTCCACACAACAGGCCACCCTAATAAAATACATGGATGATTCTACTCTTTGCACATCTGACAATGTGGTACACCTCCAGAAAATTACTCAAGAATCTTTAGCAACCACTAAAATATGACTTTGTAACTCACAACTCATGCTTAACCCAAAAAAGACCAAACTACTATTTTCCCTAAATCCCTTTCTCATGAGAAAATAAATAAATTTAAAGCCCTCTCTCTTGACAATGCAACCACTGAAGTCACTTCTCATAGCAAACTATTAGGGGTGATTGTGGATGATGATCTTACATTCGACCTGCATATACAAAATTGTATAAGAAAAAATCATCAAAAACTAGGGATGCTTTACAGAGCCAAAACCTTTCTCACCGATGTAACTAATACTCCACTTGCAACTACTCACCTCCTCTCCATTCTTCTTTATGGTGCTCCCATCCTTACTAACCTCCAGGTTTTACAAAAACTGAAACTTAAACAATGCTACAACAAAGTGCTAAATTTGCAGCACATACCCCTTTTAAAACCCACCACTGTATAGCACTGAAAAGTCTAAACTGGTTAGAACTGCCACATCAACTAACATATACACAACTTCTTACTACCAAGGAAATTATTCAGCAGCCATGTGCCTGTCCAGCAATAAAAAACATTCAACAGAACTGTGTTCCCAGTCGGTCATTGTTATCCAGTGACCAAAAACTCCTGTCTGTCTATAAACCTAGCAAATCTGCTGGGCACTGTCTATACTTGTACATAGGTTGGTACTAGGCTATTGGCCCTAGGGCCTATACAAGCCTAACCATAACAATTCCCTGGCTATTTCTTCCCACGCTATTTACTTCCTGGTAAAAGGTTGCTAAAGCCGGGAACTCCTTACCTGTATCTATTAGGTCTATACCATCCTTCCACCTTTCAAAACCACTCTGAAAGGCTTCCTAGCTAAAATCTGGCTCTGTTCATCCTCAAAACCAGGTTAACCTATATCCCTAAATGTGAACAAGTAACTTTTCATTCCTTATACCTCATTACTCTCCCTTCTTCTCTTACTGCTATCTAATTCTCTTATCTGACTTTTTCTCTAAATATATCATAATCCTGTTTTTCCTTCACTTCACAGTGCAATTCCTTTAATATTTCTAGAAACTGTCTAAAATTTCTATCAATAATAAATTATTGTCATATACCTGGTATTGATTCTTAACAATTTTTATTAAGCTAATTTGTTATAATTATTTAAACTGAATATGTTTTATTTTTGAAGATTTTAAAATTATTGTTCTTAAATGCTTTGAAATAATTTGGAGCGTTTCTCCCTGGGCCTCTGCTGAAAATGGACTTCTACTCAGTTGGACTTTCCTGGTAATCAAATGTCAATAAATAAGTAATGTGCTTCTACAATAGAGCTGTTCCATACTCATAAGCACAGATTGAGCATCTGCATTACTAGAGAAATAGGCTGATATGCATAGTATGCTAATGACCACATCTGACAAGTAGTATAATAAGCATCCTATGCAAATGACCACATAATGACATGGAACTAAATGAATGTCAGCATACAAATGACGGCCACTTGTATGCACATGACAAACTTAAACATGGGGAAGTGATTCAGCAACTATAAACATGAGTGCAGTGAGCATCAGTAGTGATATATTCTGAATGCCAGAATTTTCTGATGTACAGGAGCTTCACTCGCAATATGACAGTAGGAGCAGCATCTCTTTTAACAGAACAGCATCTATTAGCTGTCGCCTTTTTGAGCCAGCCTCTGGAATGTTGTGAAGCATCACAGCTTACATTGTACATGGATGCAACAGTGGCTAACACAGCTCCTAAAAGGAAAAAAAACACTGCCAACTGCTGCTATGTAGACAGAGACACCATACAGGTTTGTTGACATGGTCCTCTTACATTGAATAAAGGGGATTTGTGGATTGCCTACCCCAGCAGACATGAATATTTGTGTAACATTAACCAAATTTTACTACAGGGACCTTTCAATGTGGGCATGGGAAAGAAAAAGACATTTAATATGCTGCAATATTTATGCAAAGTAGAGAGTAAAACTAATCAGCACAAAAAAGCAGTGCCAAAGATATTTGAAGAGAAATACATGCAAAGGCAAGCAAATATGAAAAATTTCACAATACAAATAACAAAACAAAGACAGAATGTAGAAAAGAGGACTGGTAATGGAGAAGTTAAATAAACAGAAATGGAAGTTATGGATTACCTGCAAAGTAAAAGATTTAGTGTATGCCTGCAGAAAATAGACAGCAAAGAATGTACCCTCAGTTTCGAAGAAAACGATCTAAGGGAAGAATTGCTTGATTTATTTGAGATGGATAGACTTATTAAGATCCATGAAATAAATTGATTACAGGAAGTAAACAAGACCCAAAATGGTAGAAGTCTGATAAAACAGATGAATTTCTGTTCATAATTTTGATTACTGTCTTCATGTGATATTACAAAAGTAAATAGGATAGGTAACTGTACAGCTAAACTGATAACATATAAAGTCTTACCCCTCTTACCCCAAAAACGCAGAGCAAAAAGGGAAAGGAAAGACGGAAATAAAATGCTATCATTGAACCATCAAACAGAGAGTATAGAGGATGAAATAAATCAACAAAAATACTTAGAAAGACAGACATAATAAAAGCAGTTCACAGTATCAGACCAGACCAGGTCTTTTGTACACTATTTCCAATATATATTCTGAATGCCAGAATTTTCTGATGTACATGAAAATTTAGCCTTCAGTAAGAACAACTTATATGCACATCCTGCATAGATACAAACCTGGTTAACAACAAGATAAATGATGTGCTTCTTAAGAGTGAGCCTACAAGCTATCCTAAAAACTATAGGCCAATAACTTACCTTCCGACTATGTACAAACTATATACTGGAATTGATGCTAACAGAATGTATAGCAATTTAGAAGAAAACTCAATCATGGCAATAGTACAAAAGGGTAAAAAAAACAGTCATGTGGAATACATGATCATTTGTTGCCAAATAAAATAATAATGGAGAACTGTAAAAAGCACAAGAATCTAAGTATGACCTGGATAGATTACAAAAATGCATTTGACAGCATACCACACTCATGGATAAAGGAGTGCTTACAGATGAATAAGATGCATCCTAGATTGATCAATTGCATTACAGTGACAATGAAACAGTAACAAACCACTTTTCAATTAAATAATGATAAAGGGCAAAATATCCCAGGAATAAAAATTTAAAGGGAATAGTCCAGAGTGATCTTTTTTACCATTGTTTTGTCTTGCCCCTTAACCCATTAAGATGTTTAATTAAAGAGATTAGGTCTTGGTTATGATTTGGCCAACAAAAAAATGCTTAAAGATGTCTCATCTACTTTTTGTGAATGACTTAAAAATATATAGGTAATCAGATGATGAGGTGAAAGCAGAACTGCAAGTGATTAAACATTTTCAAATGATGTAAAAAATTATAACTGCTCTTGAAAAATGTGCAAAAGCAATGTTTAAAGGAAGAAAGTTGCAATACCAAGAAAATATCAGTCTTGGACAGGAATGTGATATAAAGGATCTTCAGCAGGAAGGAGTGTATAAATATTTGGGAATTGTTGAAGGGTCATCAATAAAACATAAACAAATGCAAATAAAATTCAGTAAGGAATACTTCAGAAGACAAACAACTAATAATGAAAACTTACCTGACATCTACAAATGAAGTCCTAGCTATAAAACAATTTGCTCTCCCTGTTTTAACTTACAGTTATGGTGTGACAGGCTGGTCCTAAAACATACTGGATCAGTTGTCCAGAAAAACAATAAAAATGTTTCATGTTTATAAAATGATATATAATAATAAATAAAAAAAGTTAAAAAAAAAGAATGCTTGTTATTGCGTTGATCTAAGAAGTAAAAATAAGGAAGAAGAGTGAACACTTTGCACAAGAAATGGACAAGATGATTTCAGGAAAGCATTCGAGGTTGGTGTGTGTGTGTCTGTGGAGAAAATAAATGTATGTGTGTGTGTGCACGCGCGCAGAGGAGATAAGTGATGTGTGTGTGTGGGGGGTGAAATAAATGATGTGAATATGTGTGTGTGTGTGTTTGTGTGCATGTGAAGGAAATGAAGTAGGGAGATGGAGATGGGAGACTGTGTGGGTGTGTGCCTGAGAGTAATGATCAGTATCATTGCAGGTGCTGATCTAAATGTCCCTTTTTTAGAGATATACAACAGTGAAATGGAGGCTGAAGGAATCAAACTGCGGACAAGCATGAGCCCAGTAATAATTCATCGGCTTATTTCCTGTCCACTACCTGCCAGACCAGCAGCAATATGTAAACACCCTACCCTGTCTTTAAGAGAAACATCTGACCCTTTTACTCCTATTTTGAATTTTCCTTCTTTTTTTATATCTGTACACAGCATCTCTCTTTTTAGATGGCAACTGTCTAGTTAACTGTTCTACCTCTACAGCTTCAGCAGCCTCAGTATTCCTTTGAAGTGCTATAAACTTTGTTCTGCATCAACACTCTGCTTGTTTTCACTCCTGAAATATGCAAATGTTTAACTGTTGTGTTTTATTTTGTTGCGTTACTGCTTTACTTAACTATGGTGACAGATGTTATTTCTGGACAAAGGTAAAGTTAAACAGACCTTCCACCCCACTCCATCTACCCAATTTACTGGGATTTAAATTGGGTGTCAGGTGCAGGGTTATAGTTGTCATTTGTGTTATTCTGTTAAGAGTGAATATTCAACATGTTGAGATACCAGATGTTTCATTTTTAACAAATTAATATAAACATGTGTTATGCCTGCCAATGCTTACATGCAAACGAACATGAATAATATGCCTACAATACTAGTTACTTCCTACAATGCCAAGTTCATCGTCAGGCACATTAATTTATACTTAGATTACCGACACATTAATAGATGATCAAACATATATGACTAGTGCAATGTTTCATGTAAGACATTGGAAAAGCTTTACGTAACAAAAAAATTCCAAACTTCCTTAAAGAAAATGCATCACATAAACACTGAGATCACTTTCTCTCACTTACCTAAAGCAGACAATCTCAGAGATTATTGGAGCTATTCACAGTGAAGAAAAGATGCTTCCAAGCCACTAGGATAGTTTTCCATTGCAGGTATGGCTTTAGGTAATGGCAGAACAGCAAGAGGTATTAAGTAATTCATACAAAATAAAGAGTTACTTTCTTAACACATAAATTAAGTTGTACTTATTTCAGAAATGATGCATGCATGTACAGGTGCACATATGCACGAAAGTGCGGATGTGCGAGTGTACAAATGTGTGCGTGTGTGTGTATGTCCGGGAGTAGTGTATAACTGAAATATTACACATTTGGCAGGGCATGTATGATTTTGTCTGTGTGTCCATATTAGCGAGACAGCAGAGCAATATTTTACTTAGGGTGAAATATTGCACCTCGGTCATTATTAGAAAGCTTTTTACTGAAGTTGGCTTTGCGAGACAGAACCACAAAGCCAACTTCAATACAAAGCATTCTAAAAATCACTGTATACCAAGATTATATATCTATTGCTCTGAAGAAGATATGGGCTTTCTCGAAAATGATTACTTGTATAGATCTACAGTTGTTGGACTGCATATACATCTGCTGACCACATTAGATCCAAACATAGTGAACGATTTAAAACATGAAGAGAGGGAAGTCTAAGATGACCTATCTGCTTTATTTAGCAGAAGTGTTCAACTGGTAAGCAGGAATGGAAATCAAATTAATAGTATTCAAAAATCAGAAAACAACTGAATGTGTCAAAAAAAAAAAAAAAAAGAAATGTGTAAAATCCATAAATGTAGTGGCAAGCATTGAAATCTCCTGGAATAACCTCATGATGATTAAGATTTCACATCGGACTGGATAAGGAGAGATGAGTTAAAACTGAAGAATGAAAGGTAAATAATGGCAGCCCTGGAGAGTGGACTTGCACACATGTTGCTTTACAAAGTCCATTGAACATGTCAGAGACACAGACTAATGTAGATTCTGTAAAAAAAAGTATTGCAAATAGTCGTAATTCTTGTTACTGGGTCCGATACACTCATAGCAGAGGGCCTGTGCACTGAAAGGTACAATAATGTGGAAAGATTGTTGCACTGGGACTCTGCATTCATCATAATACAGAAATAGCTGAGAAGCACTGGAAACATGAACCACCAAGCATTATAGAGAATGATGAAGTTTGTATCACATGGGATCACCCATTACCAGCAGTCCAAAAAATAGATTTGAGAAAACCAGATCTAGCAGTTCATGAAAAAAGACAAAAATAGCATCCATCATTAAAACTGCTACACATTAAGATTACAGTATCTCACATACAGTGAAACACAAAGTCATAAAATATCAAGATTCACATGGCAGGAATGAGAGCAATGTGGATGAAAAATACCCAGACAGGTACAACAGTAGTAGTAATAGGAGCAGTGGGTCTAAAAATAATCTACAGTTATATTTAAATATGCTACTAATACATGTAATTCCTTATGAATTGCAGAAGTCAATTATGGGGCCATTGCAGGTGCTACAAAGAACAATTTCATCTAACATCAAAGATTGAATCATAGTCTGACTTAGGAACGGAGTACATTCCCATAATGGTATTAGAAACAAAAATATTTGAAGAAATTAAACCAGACACCTCACACATCCATCTAAATGGTATTTTTACAAAACAACATGCAACCTGTCCAAGTTTAACCCAGACATATTCATTACTACCCTATCATCTATTAATTGGAATATACTAAAAATCCTACCCTTAGATGATGCTGTAAGCAAATTCATTGCAACTTTCCTAAATAGCCTTCCACCTCCTAGAAGGAATAGACTAAAAAGAAATTATGCAGTTTGGCTATCCAAAAAGAATAGAATGCTAATGCAGGATAAAGAAAGAGTTGGTAAGAATAGCAAAAAAAATGTAAAACATCCCAATATCTTGAAAACTTCAAAATGGTCCGCACCTGTAATAAAAAGCAAGTAAATGAATACAAAAAATATATATACTATAACAGCATTCAGAGCAATAGTTAACACAATCATAAAAAATTTGGATCAACCATTAAAGAAATCTTACATCCTGATTCAAAAATTCAACCCTACCCTAATCCCTTTTCCAATGACTCCCCATTCAAAACTGCAATATAATTCAACTCTTATTTCATAGAAAATATAGTGTCCCTAACCAAAGTTTCCCACATCTAATTCCTTCTCTGCGCAACGGCCAAATGTCACTACATCCACTTTCACCTTCAAATCTGTGCCCTCATCTTATATAAAACTACTCTTAGACTAAAACTATGCTCAGCTTCAGCTGATGACCTTCCAAGTGAGTATCTTACAATAGCAGCCAATAGCATTGCCCATACTGTCTTAATCCTTATAAACAGATCAGTCTACGAATCTCATGTTCATTCTCTCTCTGTCAAAAATCACACATTATCTTTTTACACAAAAGAGGAAATTCAACACAGATCACTAACTTCAGACCTATAGTAATCTTAGGCTTGTATGAGAATAGTAGGCTAATTGTCCTGAAGGGACACTTTAAGCTTAACCAGTAAGCTAATGTCAGAATCAAACCTTTTATTTTATGTCTATGAGGTGAAGACCTTAACCATTATGCTGAACCCAAACTCTCTAAAATATTTGAGAATTGTACTCAAAAACAACTGCTAAACTATCTCTTGCAGGAAAAACTCCTATCTCCTCACATAACACAGCGTCCATACCTCCCACACCAGCCTCTGTGGTTAGTTTCCTGGAGTGACAATGCAATGTTCTAGATGCTTGATATTATGCCATTTTCAAAGTAGAAAACACACTAACACCAAAAAAAGGCGGTACGATTACAATAAAGGCTGTCTTCCAAAATTAAAGTGTTCGTTTCAGCAATAATCACATCCGAAGTTCCAAAATCAGAACTCTTTATTAACTAACAGTAAACAGATGCAAAAAGGAAAACTGGATTTAGCGCTTTCATCTCCATATCGGAGACCTCATCAGAATCAATTAACAGCACTTTTACCATTCCTTTTATACAAAATCAGTGAAAACAATTGAAAGCAATTAAAATGTGTTAAGTGTCAATCAAATAAAACTTAAAACATGAAACATAACAAACACATTTGCTGGCCATATTAATTAAAATTCTCATGACAACATTAGCGGTATATACTTCCTGTGTAAAAAAACGAAAAGACGAAATTATAAAAATGCATATATAAAAAGTATTTTGAATGATAACTAATATTGAGTAGTAATTGATCTAAGTATTGGATGTTTCAGTACTTAAAAAACATGCTTTTAATGTGCAACGTCGAAAAATTATTTATATAAGGGTAACATAACTGCTTTCTTCCATGTTATAGCAAGTGCTTTTTACACATACCTCCTCGTTTTCATAAGCCATATACATAAAATGTTAAATAATCCCTAAATACATAAAAAAGTACTTCTTTCAGATATGTCATATGTAGTGTATAAAACTGTCGTTCTGCTAATTCTGTTTGTACTTTTTACAAGTTAGTTTACAGATATAAGTGAACAACATCAAAAAAGCAACATCAAAAACAACATCGGAGGAATAGCATAAAATGAGCAACATCTAATAAAAAACATCACCTAAACACTGTCAATATAACCTACTAAAATATGAAAAAACTACAGGGCAAAGGGATTGTTCAAATATATATATATATATATATATATATATATATATATATATATATATATATATATATATATAAAAGGTATACAAAATGTATAAATAAACTGGATATGTATAATAAATATAGGAAAATGTAAAAGTAAATATAAATATAAATATATAAATATATATCTATAAGTAAACTAATAAATATATGTAAATATTTAAAATGTATAAAATGTGAATTATGCAAAGACCTTGTGTATAGGTATGTGAATGTTATTAAATAACAATAATAAATAGTAATAACAAATATTTTTAAAAAATATATCTTAAACCAAATATATATGTATATGTATATATATATATATCTATATCTATATATATATATATATATATATATATATATATATATATATATATATATAGACATATATATATATATATATAGACACACATGTTGTTAAAAACTCATAAAAACTGGGAGTAGAAGTATAAAGTGTACCCTCATAAAACATAAGATATAAACCACCTTAGGTCTTGTGTCTTTTTGGATCTTCTGATAATATTTTAAGGGCTGGTGTAATAAAAACATGGTCATTCAAACCCTTGCCACTACAAGCGTTCAACTTCAACTGCCAAATCATTTCCCTGTATTCTAATTTGGTCTCCCAATCACCCCCTCTTTCAAAATGTTCCACTTCCTCAAGGACTCAAAACTTGAAATTTGCTTCTTGACATATATGTGAGTGTCTATAAAGGGCGTTGTTTTCGTTTTTTTTGATTAATATCCCTAATATGTTCATAAATTCTGTTTCTTAAATGTCGTTCAGTTTTAGAAGTGTAGTATCCCCAACAGAATTTGCAGTATGCCAAATATACAACCCCCTTAGTATAGCAACTACTATATTTTCTTGCCCTCGGTATCATCCTCAGACTTGGAACTTTAAGTTCCTTTTCTCCTGCTATAAAGGGGCATTGTGGACATCTGCCACCTCTAAAAGTGCCCTTTTTGTTGGAAACCGTTTCTCCTCCCTCTTAATGCTTCTTTTTCTCTAAAATGTTCTTCAAATTTTCATTCCTTCTGTAGCTATATGTCAACTCATTTTGAAAAACAGAGACTCTAGTAGGCATTGTTTTGAAAATTTCCCATGTTTCATTAATACATCTTTTAAGCCATCCAATGTCCTTATAATATGTGAGTGTCAAATATGGTAATATTTTCTTCTTGTCTAACCATTTTTATGATTTGGTTATCGTCATCCCTAACTCCATTGGTGTTGTTCTGTTTACTTAGTAGGGGTACATAGGAGGTACCCCATTTGTCAATCACATATTCTTTGATAGACTGAGTTAATTCTAAAGGGTAGCCTCTCTGAAGGAACATACTTGTTACCATATCCACTTCACTAAGGAAGTCTTCCCTATCAGATGTCATTCTGGCTACTCTAATCATCTGTCCCTTCACTACATTCCTTTTTAGTTGATTTGGGTGGTCACTATCAAAGTGCAAATATGCATTGGAATGGTGTTCTTTCCTATAAATAGTAGATTTGTAAGTTTTAGTTTTGTAATTCTTTTGTAATTTAATATCTAAATAGTGTATTTCATGTAAATTAATTTCATATGTAAATCTTAGAAAAGTGGTACTGTTGTTAATAAATTTTATAAATTTATCTATAAATTCATCAGGGCCTTCCCGTAAAATAAATATGTCGTCCAAAAAATGGTAATAGCTTTTAATAAAAATAGAAAATTCGGATTTGAATAAATAGTGACGTTCCCAATATAACATAATATTTGAATATATAGGGGCACATGCCGCCCCCATTGCAACTCCTTCTTTTTGGTGGTAAAAGTCCCCTTGAAAAAATATATAATTGTTTTTTAACACTACTTCCATACTTTCTAACACTAATTTAAATTCGTCAGGTGTCAATAGATTCATCTCTATTAACATACTTTCAAACCATTCCATGCCAATCAAGTGGGGTATGACAGAGAACAAATCTTTAACATCAATGGTAATAAACTTAATTCCATCTCCATATGTGTCCTTACCAATTCTTTGCAAAAAATCCCAGGAGTCCACTAAAATGTGTGGATACTTGGTGTAGTATTTCTTGAGTGCAGTATCTATATATACATATATATATATATATATATATATATATATATATATATATATATATATATATATATATATATATATATAGCTAGGGGTTGAGTTTTGGATCCCTGTGATGAAACAATAGGTCTCATTGGGGGATTGTAGATACATTTATGTGTCTTGGGTATACCAAAAATGGCAGGAATGACTGGTTTGCTAACTTTCAAAAAATTGTATAAGTCCAAATCAATAAGACCTTGTAGTAGGTTGTCTTCTATAATATAGTCAATTTTTCGATAGGAAATGTTGATTTCATTTCTAGGGACTAGTGTATAACTACTATCGTTATTAAGTATTTCAAGCATTCTGTTTGTGTAATCCCATTTGTCCATAAGGACAACCCCCCCACCTTTATCTGGTTTCATCACCCGAATTCTTTCATTTCTCCTAAGTTCATTGAGAAGTTTGTTTGCTTCATTAGTTAAATTACTTTCGTATCAATTCCTATTGTAATTATATTCACTTCTAATTCTTTTAGTAAGGGTGTTTTCAAAATTAGTTATGTCATGGTGTAGGGGGGGTTGTATACACTACGTCTTTTCAACACATCTTTTTTAAAATTGTGTCCTTCCTCTTTAAATATGTGTATGAAATTGAGCTTCCTAGTAAATATTTTTATATCCAGTAAAATGTTGTCAATGTTAGGTTTCTTAGTGGGTACAAAGGTAAACCCTTTAGTAAAAAGTTTAAAATAAACTTCATCAATGTTTGTATCAGTGTAGTTAAAAATATTGAAATTATTAAAAGAATGAACAGTTAGTTGTTTATCCCTACTTTTATTAAGTTGCTCTATAAGAAAATTCTCATTTAAATCACCAGTATTTACCTGCTGTACCTGTAGGTTCTCCTTGTATATTGATTGTGGTAATTGTTGCCCGTGATTTGGGCATATGAGGGTTGTTGGGCACGATTCCTTAACCTTTCGGACCTCCTCGGTCCTTCCCCCTCTAAAGGGACTCTTTCACTGGTATTGTTTAAATGGTCATCGTATTCCATATACTCCTGACCGTATAAATGATTCTCTTCCTGCCCTCTGTTATTGTCCCTTTCACCTCTTCTATAATTATCGTGTTTATGTGTTAGAAACAAACTTTGCCTCTCATAAAATCTATTCAATTGGTTGACATTCCTGTTTCCTGAACTATAAGCTATTCCACACCGATATTCATTCATATCCCTTTCTAATTTAGATGTTTTTCTGTTGTAACTCCATGTAACAATATTGTCAACATCACGCAAATTTCTCAAATAAACATTTTTATATTATTCAACTGAAAATAACAAATCATATTAATTTCCTTGTATAATCTATCTATGTCTTTTTTATCCAACTCCATTCTATGTTTGTTTTGCTTAATCAATAATTTTAATATGGCCAGCCCACAATCATTGAAAATATCACAAATACGTTTAAAAAATTCACTATCAACATTGCCATTAATGTTGTTGGGGAACTTGTTGATTCTAAGCCCCTTCGGTACAATTTTATCTTGTAGGCACTTATTAAAGTACCAATTTTCAACAGACAAGTTTTTATACCTGGTTAAAACAGATTTAAGTGTCTTATATTCCTCTTTGTAATCCATATTGTCTCTCCTGTCACTCTCCACTTGTCTGCTTGTTGTAGTGAATGACTTGTTAAGCCATGTGTTAAAGTCAATGTTCCGATATTTCGAAAAATAGTTAGAAGCACCAGTCTCTCCATGTTCATTATTTCTACTGTTGGTGGATCCACTTCCCCCATAATTGTTAGTTGTATGTGAGGTTTTCTCCCTTGAAAATGTTCTCCTCTTCACCACATTTTATTCTAATCTGGCACCTGACGTCACTTCCGTTTCACCGATAGTCCTCAGGCTACTCTGTGCACATGGAGTATCGTTCCCTGATTCAGGAAGCGGGTTGTCCGTTTGTGAGTGACACTGGATAACTCTGATAAGTTCACTCAACAAACTACTGTTATCCATAGTACCAAAATGTGGTCGTGTGAGTGAAATGAACAAATTGGTATATCCAATACCGTCTCAAGTAAAAAAGGAGACTCCTCGGAACCGGACCACCTAATAAACAACCGGGAACCACTCACGAAATAGAAAACACACTAACACCAAAAAAAGGCGGTACGATTACAATAAAGGCTGTCTTCCAAAATCAAAGTGTTCGTTTCAGCAATAATCACATCTGAAGTTCCAAAATCAGAACTCTTTATTAACTAACAGTAAACAGATGCAAAAAGGAAAACTGGATTTAGCGCTTTCATATCCATACCGGAGACCTCATCAGAATCAATTAACAGCACTTTTACCATTCCTTTTATACAAAATCAGTGAAAACAATTGAAAGCAATTAAAATGTGTTAAGTGTCAATCAAATAAAACTTAAAACATGAAACATAACAAACACATTGGCTGGCCATATTAATTAAAATTCTCATGACAACATTAGCGGTATATACTACTTGTGTAAAAAAACGAAAAGAAGAAATTATAAAAATGCATATATAAAAAGTATTTTGAATGATAACTAATATTGAGTAGTAATTGATCAAAGTATTGCACGTTTCAATACTTAAAAAACACGTTTTTAATGTGCAACATTGAAAAATTATTTATATAAGGGTAACATAGCTGCTTTCTTCCATGTTATAGCAAGTGCTTTTTACACATAACTCCTCGTTTTCATAAGCCATATACATAAAATGTTAAATAATCTCTAAATACATAAAAAAGTACTTCTTTCAGATATGTCATATGTAGTGTATAAAACTGTTGTTCTGCTAATTCTGTTTGTACTTTTTACAAGTTAGTTTGCAGATATAAGTGAACAACATCAAAAAAGCCACATCAAAAACAGCATCGGAGGAATAGCATAAAATGAGCAACATCTAATAAAAAACATCATCTAAACACTGTCAATATAACCTACTAAAATATGAAAAAACTACAGGGCAAAGGGATTGTTCAAATATCAAATATATATATATGTATATATATATGTATATATATATATATATATATATATATATATATATATATATATATATATACATATATATAAAAAGGTATACAAAATGTATAAATAAATTGGATATGTATAATAAATATAGGAAAATGTAAAAGTACATATAAATATAAATATATAAATATAAATATATATATAAGTAAATTAATAAATATATGTAAATATTTAAAATGTATAAAATGTGAATTATGCAAAGACCTTGTGTATAGGTATGTGAATGTTATTAAATTATAATAATAAATAATAATAACAAATATTTTTAAAATATATATCTTAAACCAAATATATATGTATATGTATATATATACACACATGTTGTTAAAAACTCTTAAAAACTGGGAGAAGAAGTATAAAGTGTACCCTCATAAAATATAAGATATAAACAACCTTAGGTCTTGTGTCTTTTTGGATCTTCTGATAATATTTTAATGGCTGGTGTAATAGAAACATGGTCATTCAAACCCTTGCCACTACAGGCGTCCAACTTCAACTGCCAAATCATTTCCCTGTATTCTAATTTGGACTCCCAATCACCCCCTCTTTCAAAATGTTCCACTTCCTCAAGGACCCAAAACTTGAAATTTGCTTCTTGACATATAAGTGAGTGTCTATAAAGGGCGTTGTTTTCATTTTTTCGATTAATATCCCTAATATGTTCATAAATTCTGTTTCTTAAATGTCGTTCAGTTTTACCAATGTAGCATCCCCAACAAAATTTGCAGTATGCCAAATATACAACCCCCTTAGTATAGCAACTACTATATTTTCTTGCCCTCGGTATCATCCTCAGACTTGGAACTTTAAGTTCCTTTTCTCCTGCTATAAAGGGGCATTGTGGACATCTGCCACATCTAAAAGTGCCCTTTTTGTTGGAAACTGTTTCTCCTCCCTCTTAATGCTTCTTTTTCTCTAAAATGTTCTTCAAATTTTCATTCCTTCTGTAGCTATATGTCAACTCATTTTGAAAAAAAAGAGACTATAGTAGGCATTGTTTTGAAAATTTCCCATGTTTCATTAATACATTTTTTAAGCCATCCAATGTCCTTATAATATGTGAGTGTCAAATATGGTAATATTTTCTTCTTGTCTACCCTTTTTATGATTTGGTTATTGTCACCCCCAACTCCATTGGTGTTGTTCTGTTTACTTAGTAGGGGTACATAGGAGGTACCCCATCTGTCAATCACATATTCATTGGTAGACTGAGTTAATTCTAAAGGGCAGCCTCTCTGAAGGAACATACTTTGTACCATATCCACTTCACTAAGGAAGTCTTCCCTATCAGATGTCATTCTGGCTACTCTAATCATCTGTCCCTTCACTACATTCCTTTTTAGTTGATTTGGGTGGTCACTATCAAAGTGCAAATATGCATTGGAATGGTGTTCTTTCCTAGTAGATTTGTAAGTTTTAGTTTTGTAATTCTTTTGTAATTTAATATCTAAATAGTGTATTTCATGTAAATTAATTTCATATGTAAATCTTAGAATAGTGGTACTGTTGTTAATGAATTTTATAAATTTATCTATAAATTCATCAGGGCCTTCCCATAAAATAATTATGTCGTCCAAAAAATGGTAATAGCTTTTAATAAAAATAGAAAATTCAGATTCGAATAAATAGTTACTTTCCCAATATAACATAATGATATTTGCATATATAGGGGTACATGCCGCCCCCATTGCAACTCCTTCTTTTTGGTGGTAAAAGTCCCCTTGAAAAAATATATATATATTTTTTTAACACTAGTTCCATACTTTCTAACACTAATTTAAATTTGTCAGGTGTCAATAGATTAATCTCTATTAACATCTTTTCAAACCATTCCATGCCAATCAAGTGGGGTATGACAGAGAACAAATCTTTAACATCAATGGTAATAAACGTAATTCCATCTCCATATGGGTCCTTAACAATTTTTTGCAAAAAATCCCAGGAGTCCACTAAAATGTGCGGATACATGGTATAGTATTTCTTGAGTTTAGTATCTATATATATATAGCTAGGGGTTCAGTTTTGGATCCCTGTGATGAAACAATAGGTCTCATTGGGGGATTGTAGATACATTTATGTGTCTTGGGTATACCAAAAATGGCAGGAATGACTCATTTGCTATCTTTCAAAAAATTGTATAAGTCCAAATCAATAAGACCTTGTAGTAGGTTGTCTTCTGTAATATAGTCAATTTTTCGATAGGAAATATTGATTTCATTTCTAGGGACTAGTGTATAACTACTATCATTATTAAGTATTTCAAGCATTCTGTTTGTGTAATCCCATTTGTCCAAACGGACAACCCCCCCACCTTTATCTGGTTTCATCACCCGAATTCTTTCATTTCTCCTAAGTTCATTGAGAAGTTTGTTTTCTTCATTAGTTAAATTACTTTCGTATCGATTCCTATTGTAATTATATTCACTTCTAATTCTTTTAGTAAGGGTGTTTTCAAAATTAGTCATGTCATAGTGTAGGGGGGGGGTTGTATACACTACGTCTTTTCAACACATCTTTTTTAAAATTGTGTCCTTCCTCTTTAAATATGTGTATGAAATTGAGCTTCCTAGTAAATATTTTTATATCCAGTAAAATTTTGTCAATGTTAGGTTTCTTTGTGGGTACAAAGGTAAACCCTTTAGTAAAAAGTTTAAAATAAACTTCATCAATGTTCGTATCAGAGTAGTTAAAAATACTGAAATTATTAAAAGAATGAACAGTTAGTTGTTTATCCCTACTTTTATTAAGTTGATCTATAAGAAAATTCTCATTTAAATCACCAGTATTTACCTGCTGTACCTGTAGGTTCTCCTTGTATATTGATTGTGGTAATTGTTGCCCGTGATTTGGGCATATGAGGGTTGTTGGGCACGATTCCTTAACCTTTCGGACCTCCTCGGTCCTTCCCCCTCTAAAGGGACTCTTTCACTGGTATTGTTTAAATGGTCATCGTATTCCATATACTCCTGACCGTATAAATGATTCTCTTCCTGCCCTCTGTTATTGTCCCTTTCACCTCTTCTATAATTATCGTGTTTATTTGTTAGAAAAAAACTTTGCCTCTCATAAAATCTATTCAATTGGTTGACATTCCTGTTTCCTGAACTATAAGCTATTCCACACCGATATTCATTCATATCCCTTTCTAATTTAGATGTTTTTCTGTTGTAACTCCGTGTAACAATATTGTCAACATCATGCAAAGTTCTCAAACAAACATTTTTATATTCTTCAACTGAAAATAACAAATCATCATTCATTTCCTTGTATAATCTATCTATGTCTTTTTTATCCAACTCCATTCTATGTTTGTTGTGTTTAATCAATACTTTTAATATGGCCAGCTCACAATCATTGAAAATATCACAAATACATTTAAAAAATTCACTATCAACATTGCCATTAATGTTGTTGGGGAACTTGTTGATTCTAAGCCCCTTCGGTACAATTTTATCTTGTAGGCACTTATTAAAGTACCAATTTTCAACAGACAAGTTTTTGTACCTGGTTAAAACAGATTTAAGTGTCTTACATTTCTCTTTGTAATCCATATTGTCTCTCCTGTCACTCTCCACTCGTCTGCTTGTTGTAGTGAATGACTTGTTAAGCCCAAGTCAATGTTCCGATATTTCGAAAAATAGTTAGAAGCACCAGTCTCTCCATGTTCATTATTTCTACTGTTGGTGGAACCACTTCCCCCATAATTGTTAGTTGTATGTGAGCTTTTCTTCCTCGAAAATGTTCTCCTCTTCACCACATTCGATTCTAATCTGGCACCTGACGTCACTTCCGTTTCACCGATAGTCCTTGGGCTACTCTGTGCACATGGATTATCGTTCCCTGATTCAGGAAGCGGGTTGTCCGTTTGTGAGTGACACTGGATAACTCTGATAAGTTCACTCAACAAACTACTGTTATCCATAGTACCAAAATGTGGTTGTGTGAGCGAAACGAACAAATTGGTATATCCAATACCGTCTCAAGTAAAAAAGGAGTCTCCTTGGAACCGGACCACCTAATAACCAACTGGGAACCACTCACAAAGTAGAAAACACACTAACACCAAAAAAAGGCGGTACAATTACAATAAAGGCTGTCTTCCAAAATCAAAGTGTTCGTTTCAGCAAAAATCACATCCGAAGTTCCAAAATCAAAACTCTTTATTAACTAACAGTAAACAGATGCAAAAAGGAAAACTGGATTTAGCGCTTTCATCTCCATACCGGAGACCTCATCAGAATCAATTAACAGCACTTTTACCATTCCTTTTATGCAAAATCAGTGAAAACAATTGAAAGCAATTAAAATGTGTTAAGTGTCAATCAAATAAAACTTAAAACATGAAACATAACAAACACATTGGCTGGCCATATTAATTAAAATTCTCATGACAACATTAGCGGTATATACTTCCTGTGTAAAAAAACGAAAAGAAGAAATTATAAAAATGCATATATAAAAAGTATTTTGAATGATAACTAATATTGAATAGTAATTGATCTAAGTATTGGACATATCAATACTTAAAAAACATGCTTTTAATGTGCAACGTTGAAAAAATTATTTATATAAGGGTAACATAACTGCTTTCTTCCATGTTATAGCAAGTGCTTTTTACACATACCTCCTCGTTTTCATAAGCCATATACATAAAATGTTGAATAATCCCTAAATACATAAAAAAGTACTTCTTTCAGATATGTCATATGTAGTGTATAAAACTGTTGTTCTGCTAATTCTGTTTGTACTTTTTACAAGTTAGTTTACAGATATAAGTGAGCAACATCAAAAAAGCAACATCAAAAACAACATCGGAGGAATAGCATAAAATGAGCAACATCTAATAAAAAACATCACCTAAACACTGTCAATATAACCTACTAAAATATGAAAAAACTACAGGGCAAAGGGATTGTTCAAATATCAAATATATATATATATATATATATATATATACACATATATATAAAAAGGTATACAAAATGTATAAATAAATTGGATATGTATAATAAATATAGGAAAATGTGAAAGTAAATATAAACATATATATGCATTTTTATAATTTCTTCTTTTCATTTTTTTACACAGGAAGTATATACCGCTAATGTTGTCTTGAGAATTTTAATTAATATGGCCAGCCAATGTGTTTGTTATGTTTCATGTTTTAAGTTTTATTTGATTGACACTTAACACATTTTAATTGCTTTCAATTGTTTTCAATGATTTTGTATAAAAGGAATGGTAAAAGTGCTGTTAATTGATTCTGATGAGGTCTCCGGTATGGAGATGAAAGTACTAAATCCAGTTTTCCTTTTTTGGTGTTATTATGCCATTTTGCTAATGTGGTCTCGAAGTTCAGCATTTCAAGTAAATGGATTTTCATTTTTATAAAGTAGATCCAAAGAAAGACATCCTGGAGCAGTCAGAATGTATGTCCCAAGCTGATATGAGCCTAGCATTGAGCATCATTTTACCTTCTCCAAGAATGATATCACAATACGAACAAAAGACGAATGATATTAATAATTGGCTTAGTTTCTGGTGTCATTTTAAGGGGTGCAATATTTGTCAGCATGGAAGGAGATGGTCAACAGACCAGACTCCTTTACAACGGATGGCAAACACCTCTCCCTTCTAGGCTTTTGAATATCAGGTTCATTGGTTCATAGGTGTTCACTAAGCTAACAACCACAAGAGCCTTTTTAAGCCTGCATCTGAAATCTCTGACAAGTTCTGATACCCTTGATAAGTGTAACCATGGGCCTGGGAGAAGAACCATTTACAGGTTACCTGTGACTATTCAGTCAGAGGTGTCAAACCAGGAATGAATTGCTGGTTTCCCATCCTATTATCCAAGTTGGACTTGAATTGGGTTAGACATGAACTCTGCTTCACATGGATGGGGAGCCTGTTCCATAGATGGGGTACTCTCTGGGATACATACTATCTCTCCAGAAGGTCCTATTTATATTACAGGTAAGGTTTAAGTCTTTAGAATTGGTAATTCTGGTGCTGTTTGTTTTATGCATGTGCAGGAGGTCCATCAGAGTGGGGTCTGACAATGCCCTGTATGCCAGGCATATATCTCCCCTCAAAAGCCTGTAGGAGACAGAATACAGAGATAGGGCCTTGAGGTGGTCTGCATAGGACATATTACTTATTCCCTGTATTCTTTTAGTGCAGAACTTGTATGGATGTTCCAATTGTTGGATATGCCTGGGTAGGTACATACCAAAGGGGGCATTGTACTTAATGATAGGTCTGATGAATGCAGAATACAGTGGAACAATGACTTCCTTGGACTTAGATGCCATGCCTTTGTTTATAAGTTGTGCAACATAAAATAATTTCCTCACCACTGTTGACACATGATGATAAAAGGCTAGATTACTATCTATGTGTATCCCTAAGTGTCTGACTACTGGGTCATCTCTAAGGGGTAAGTTGTCAATATGATAATTTCCAGGGATGGATGACTTCCCAAAGGATACAGTTATGCATTTCTTGGCATTTAGTTTTAGTCCATGGCTCTGACACCAGTTGGTTGTTGGTGTCAGCCCCTCCTAGAGAACATTTGTGTCAGTGGGAGATTCAATGACAGCTCCTAATTTGCAATCATCTGCAAATTTAGTCAGCCAGACACCACTGACATTGGCCTTGACTTCTGAGAAGTAAATGCCAAAAAGGAGTGGTCCAAAGACTGATCCCTGAGGGACTCCACTTGTGGTTGGCCTCTTTGTACAGGTGGACTCCCCAATTCTAACTTCCTGGGTCCTGTCTGTGAGCCAGTTGCCTATCCACCAGGTGACATAATGATTTGTAACTAACTTCTTGAGTTTGTCAACAATGACTGAGTGGGGTATTGTGTCAAATGCCTTGGCCAGGTCAAGGTAGGCAATGTGAACAATTGTTCCCTCATCCATTGCTTTGGTGACCATCTCAAAGCATTCCACCAAGTTGAGTAGGCATGATCTGCCCTTGATGAAACCAAACTGGGTTGGACCCAGTGACTGGGGGTTTGCTATTTCTCTATAGATCATCTCCATGATAATTCTTTCCATGGCTTTACATGTAAGACTAGTGAGACTTATGGGTCTATAGTTTCCAGGGACTGTAGATGGCCCAACTTTGTGCAGAGGGATCACTGTTGCCTTTCTCCATCCATGAGGTACAAAGCCTGTTTGGAGGCTATAGTTAAATAGTAATTGTAATGGCCCTGATAGGTCATGTTTCATGCTATTTAGAAGGCATCCTGGGAGATTGTCTGTGCCCATTGATGCAGTGTTCTTGGTCATAGTCCCTAGTGATAGTAGGGGGAGTTATATTTGATGATATTTCCTAAGGGAAGGTTGAGGGGGAGAGAGAAGAAAACTTGGAGCTGAATTTATCAGCCAGGAGATTTGCTATATCTTTTAGCTCAGTATAAGTGGCTCCATTTACAATGAGCTCTGCACACAATTGTGTATTGCCTTTGAAATTGCGAACATAGTTAACGAATGCTTTATGGTTGCCCTTGACCTGCGAGGCCAAACTTACCACATATTTGGCTTTGGTAGACTTTGTCCTCTGAATTGTTTGTCTAGTTTGATGAGAGTGCTTTTAACCTTTTGGGTGCTGCACCTCATAATTTTTGCCATGATTTTTTTCCTCCTGTTATACAGACACTTGATTTTGTGATTCCACCAGGGTGGTTGATTTTTTTTTGTTAATTCTGTACTTCTTCCTGGTGGGTACAGCTGCCTCTATGCAGCTATTAACATGCTTGTACAGGATTTCTGTGAACAGTTCTGCATAGTCAGAAGTGTTCTTAGGGTTTATGAGGGCTTCAGATTTTGCCAGGTTCTCACTTAATAGCGGGAGGTTAGCCTTAGAATAGTTTCTGAATATTCCAGATTTAGCTGGGGGTCCAGGTTTTATTTTTACTTCAAAGGAGACCATTTTGTGGTCTGAACTTACCAGGCAAGGCATTACAGTAGGGGTTCTGCAGCAGTCTTCTATATTAATGAGGACCCGATCCAGTATGGTTGCACCCCTGGTTGGTGTATAGACTATCTGGTCCAGGGAGTTTGTTTGCAAAATCCAGGAATCTCTGTGCCAGTAAGTTTGGTGTCATATAGGATTCCCAGTTAATAGTGGGGTAATTAAAGCCACCCATGAATATGGTATTGGGTTGGATGGTATGTTTAAAAACATGGGATTCTTGGGTCATAGAGGGGGACCTATAGCTTGCAAGGAAGTGGTACTGGATTTTACCTATGGTGATTTGAACATGGAGCAGCTCAAGTGCATTGTTCTGTTTGACCAGCCTTGAAGTATATTTATTGTTGATGTAAATAGAGACACATCCACCTTTAGTTCCTGCCTGTGAAGTACCTGGCCTAAATGTGTGGAAGGCATTATAACCTTGCACTGTTGGTGTGCTCTCTGTAGCTTTAAACCATGTCTCAGTGACCACACAGACATCACCATTCTCTAGGGTAAAGAGAGCTTCTAGGGAGTGGAGTTTTTTGTTTATAGACTCCTAGCATTGAGCAGTGATACCTTTTGTCTTCCCCCATAGTGCCTTCTTTAGGAAATGGCAAACTGAAAGTACTTCCAACATAACAAATCAAAACCAAAAAAAATCTAAAGGTATTCGTGCCCAATACTAGGAGTCTAAACAAAAAACTCCACTCCCTAGAAGATCTCCTCACACGAGAGAATGCTGAGATCTGTGCATTCACTGAGAAGGTTTAAATGGTTTAAAGCCACAGACAACACTCAGACAGTGCATTTTTATAATGCCTTCCACACATTTAGACAAGTTACTACACAAACAGGGACTAAAGGTGGAGGTGTCTCGATTTACATCAAACATAATATACCTCAAGGCTGGTCAAACAGTGCAATGCACTTAGTTACTCCCATTTATAAATTATCATAGGCAAAATCCAATACCACATCCTTACAAGCTATAGGTCCCCCTCTATGATCCAAGAAACCCATACCATGCATTTCAACTTATTGCAAACACTCACCATCCAATCCAGTACCATATTGATGGGAGACTTTAATTAACCCACTATTAAATGGGAATCCTATAGGATGCCAAACCTACATGCACAGAGATTCCAGGATTTTGTAAACACAACCCCCCTTGACCAGACTGTCGATACACCAACCAGGAGTGCAACCATACTGGATCTGGTCCTCACTAATATTGGACAGTGCTGCACACACCCAGTGTAATGTCTTCTCTGGTACAGTCAGACCACAAAGTAACCCTGGACTATTCAGGAACTACTCTAAGACTAACTTTAAGTGATAACCTGGCTAAATTTGAAGCCCCTATAAACCCTGAGAACACTGCTGCCTATGCAGAACTATTCACAGAAACCCTGTACAAGCATGTCAATAGCTGCATAGAGGCAGCTGTAACCACCGTTACAGAAGTAACTCAAAAAACAAACCACCTTTGTGGAATTACAAAATCAATACGCCATATAACAGAAGGAAGAAAATCAAGGCAAAAATTAGGAGGTACAGCACCCAGCAGGATAAAAGGACTGTCAGCAAACTAAGCAAACAACTCAGAGGACAAATAAAGTCTAGCAAAGCCAAATTTGAGGTAAATTTGGCCTCCCAGGCCAAGAACAACTGCAAGACATTCTTTAGCTGTGTCTGCAATCACATACACAGTTGTGTGCAGAGCTCATTGTAAATGGAGCCACATATACTGAGCCAGAAGATATAGCAAACCTACAGGCTAGCAAATTCAGCTCCAACTTTAACCCCCCCCCCAACCTTCGCTCAGGAAATACCATCAAATATAACTCCTCCTGCTATTACTAGGGAATGGATCCTTAATGCTTTCTCTAAGACAGAGAACACAGCATCAATGGGCCCAGACAACATCCCAGGATGCCTTCAAAATAGCATGAAGCATGACCTGTCAGGGCCTCTAGAGTTGCTATGTAGCCTCCAAACAGGCTTTGTGCCTCATGAATGGAAAACAGCAACAGCCATCCCTTTGCACAAAGGTATTCTATCTACAGACCCTGGAAACTACAGACCCATAAGTTTCACTAGTCATATAGGCAAAGCCATGGAAAGAATTATGGAAATGATCAGTAATAATATAGTAAAACTCCATACACTGGACCCAGCCCACTTTGGTTTTATCAAGGGCAGATCATGCCTACTCAACCTGGTGGACTACTTTGAGAAGCTCACCAAAGCAATGGATGAGGGCAAAATGGTTCACTCTGCCTGCCTTGACCTGGCCAAGGCATTTGACACAATACCCCACTCCGGCATTGTTGACAAATTCAACAGGTTAGGTACAAATCCATATGTCACTCGGTGGATAGGCAACTGGTCCACAGACAGGACCCAGGAATTTAAAATTGGGTAATCTACCACTGCAAAGAGGCCAGTCACAAGTGGAGTCCCATAGAGATTAGTCCTTGGACTGCTCCTTTTTGTCATTTACTTCTATTTATTTAATTACTTATTTATTTGTTGGCATTTGTTTACTAGGATAGTCCACCAGACCTTTAAGTGCCCATTTTCAGTAGTGCCCTGGGTAGACAAGCCCCACAAAAACATGAACATACAATAGTATATAACAATATGATAATTTTCACAAAGTATATGCACAGAGACAAGTAGTTAGCAATTAGAAAATCTGAAAGAAAATAGAATTTCTCAGTTACGTACAATTAAATGCAAACTTAACTTCCAGAATAACAAAAGATGGATAACATTACATAAGCTTACTGTCATAAAGTTTAACTAGGTTAATACCAGACATTTCGTAGTTGTTGGTCATTGAGATAAGAATATCATTCATGAAGTAGAGGCAGTCAGGTTTTAAAGTGTGGAGGCTTAGTACAAATACAGTTCCAGATAGAAGAAAAGTATCCTCATAAAGAAGTTTTAATTGAAGCAAGATTCTGATTGGTTCTAATTAGTAAAGGCCAATGTCAATGGTCCCTGGCTGACTAAATTTGCAGATGACTGCAAATTAGGGGCTGTCATTGAATCCCACACCAGCATAAATGTTCTCCAGGAAGGGTTGACACAAACAACTGGTGTCAGAGCCACGGGCTGAAACTAAATGCCAAGAAATGCATTAGTATCATTTGGGAAGTCATCTAGACCTGGTAACTATCATATTGACAACACACCCCCTAAGACTTGACCCAGTAGTCAGGGACTTGGGGACACACAGACAGTAATCTAGCCTTTGATCATCATGTGTGTGTTTACAGTACTGAGGAAATCATTCTATGTTGCACAACCATCTTATAAACCAAGGAATGGCATCTAGGGCCAAGGAAGTCATTGTTCCACTGTATTAAGCATTAATAAAACCTATCATTGGGTACAATACCCCCTTAGGTATGTACCTAACCAGGCACACCCAACAAATAGAATGCTCACAGAGTTTCTTCAATAAAAGAATACAGTGGATAAGTAAAATATCCTATGCAGACCACCTCAAGGCCCTATTCCTGTATTCTGTCTAGTACAGGATGTTAAGGTGAGCACTATGTCTGGCATACAGGACATTGTCACAGCCCACTTTGATGGACCTCCTGCATTTCAGCAAATCAAACAGTACCAGAATTACCCATTCTGAAGACTTAAACCTTGCCTGTGATATAAATAGGACCTGCTGGAGGGACAGGTATGTATCCCAGTGACTACCATGTCTCTGGAACAGGCTCCCCATCCATGTGAAGCAGAGTTCCTCCCCAACCCAATTCAAGTGCAAATTGTACAACTGAATGAGGAACAGGAATTTCATCCCTGGCTTGGCAGCTATTTCTCTAATAGACACAGACACCCTGTAAATGTTTCATCTCCCAGGCCCTTGTTTGTAAATGTTTCATCTTCCAAACCCCCGCTTACACTTATCGAGGGTACCAGAACTTGTCAGAAATTTGGTATGCATGGCTAGGCTTAAAAAGGCCCTTGTGGTCATTAGCCTAGCAAATACCTATGAATCATAGATAAAACACCACTAAGAATTGAGTCAATATTTAAGGATCTGGGAATATAGATATATATACACAGTAATCTGGCCTTTGATCAACACGTAGACAAGTTAGTAAGAAAATCATTCTATGTCACCAAACGTATAAGCAAAGGTATTTTATCCAAGTCTAGGGAAGTTACAGTACCACTACACTCAACCCTTCCGACCCATTATTGAATACAATGGCATCTTTAGCATGTACCTGACCAGGCTCTTGCAGCATTTTTAAATGAGAATGCCTTCAAAGGTGCCTCATCAAGAGAATCCAGGGCATGAATACCCAAATATCCTGTCCTACACATATCACCTTATGGACCTATATCTCTACTCAGTCTACTAAAGGTTATTGAGGGATGATCTATGCCTGGCATATAAGGCTTCCGGAGATCCAGCTGTGATGGATCTTTTGCACATTTGCAAAACAAGCAGCACCAGAATCAGCAGACTGAAAGACCTGAAATCTGTCTGTGACATAAATAGAACATGCTTGAGAGATGGCATAATATTAGAACAGTACATCGCAGGATGTGCAGTAGTGAATCCCGCCCTAACCACGCCTTCAGCCCAGCAATGGGCACCGGCCTGTTGAAGATGCTGAATATTAATTTCTGTGCCAAAATTAATATTGATGGCCATATCTGCACCTAAGGAAGGGTGAGGTCCTGCTCTAATAGCAAATATATAATTTTTTTAAAATACACCACAGTGACTGTCACAAACATGCTATTCATTTACCTTGTCTGTATTTTTTCAAGATTGTCAGCAACTTTTATGCACAGCTGTGATGAGACTACCTGTGGACATATTATGCTTATTCCAATGGGGTAGTGAAAAGAACCTTGCAGCTGTTCCAGTAGTCGGACTACTGGGTGGGCGAAGGGGACTGTAGGGTATGTAGCTAAGGAGAAAAGAGGCATAACTTTCTGTTAAGTGAGATACGTATGGTATGTGACAGGGATGGCAAGGGTTACAAATTTATTGGACTATCACTGGATGAGAAGTAGGTCATCTGTGCTGCAACTTTTACTGAGCCATAGTTTTGTATGATGTCTTGTGTCTGTAAATTATATTGGTTCTAGTAGTAATATGGTGTTGAGATTGTGCATTTCTGCAGTTTTGACATAATGGATCAGTTAACGATCAGTGCAAAACAAGACATTATAGTAAGATAATTGTGTAGCATCAGTTTCGCATCAGGGGCACTCCATATTGTTTAGAAGTCCCTGCGAGATTCAATGTGTGTCTGCACTCTTTGGTGGTCCTCCCATCCCAGTATAAACACCCACTTCAGGTTGGGCATCATCTTTACTTTGGGTGTGTTGAAAACTATGTTTGTCCCTCCCTCAATGGCACCCACACTCAGTGTGCGAAGTTGACACCTTTAGTAACAGACATGATGGAGTGGTCAAGCACATATTTGTGTTTTACAATCTTGCACTAATAAACTAAAAGCACTACATCCTCATATACTCTCCACAATTACCGTGTCCCCTATTGGTCCTTTGTAATTAAGTGATAAAAGTGTTCCCTTTACTACTCTAGCATGTCCAAAGGTCAGTTAATGGTTTCCTCTCCAGTCCAGCTGGTGAATCTGGGAATCTTGAGGCAATGTTACAACTGCCTCATGTACACGGACAACCCTCTCCTCCTCCAAACAGGTTCAAACATATGTGAGAGATGCAACCATATAGCCAAACTGGAGACTGAGCTCTCTCACCTCAGAACTGGTGTAACCAGTCAGGAGGAGAAGGTAACCTCACACAACACTAATCCAGTCTCACATAGTCCTACCACAACAGCAAACCAAACACATAAACACACAAAAACATACTCGGAGGCTCTAAATAAAAATCTACCTAAGCAGCAGAGACCTCCAAAGCAGACCTCCAAGCAAACGCTACCCCACAGCAAAACATGTGCAACACATAGCTCACAAAGTCAGTGTGCTAAACAGTCACAGCCCTTAAGGCTGAATAACACACCTGATACACTTGTAATAGGTGATTCTATAGTCAGACACACTGACATCCCGCTCACCAGGCTGAACAAGGAGAAGGTCACAGTGAGTTGCCTGTCGGGCGCTAGGATCCGCCCAATAATGCAAGCACTCAGGTCACTCCAAAGCAAGTACAAATATGACTCTGTCATAGTACATGCTGGTGTGAATTACCTGAGACGTACCTCCCTCGACTACATGAAAAGAGACATAGAGGAGCTCTTCTATCATGTAGCCCAGGCTGGTATGACCCTGACCTTGAGCAGCATCTTACCCTCACGTAGAATGATGCCGCAGTATAAAGACAATAATCGATTTTAACAATTAGCTAAAATTTTGGTATCATTCAAAGGGGATCCAGTGCCTGTCAGCCTGGGATGACATGCTCGACAAGCCACATTGCTTCGCTAGAGACGGCTTGCACCTATCACCCCTGGGCTTTCGGATACTGGCAAAGGCTCTTGCCACCCCCATAGTGCCTCTTTTAGGCAAGGCTCGAAAGACAAACCCACCACCATAGAAAACACAAAGAACAAGAAACTAAGGGTAATGCTGCTAAACGCCAGAAGTCTAAACCTCAAAATGCATGCACTCGAAGCTCTCCTCAGTATGGAGAACATCGATATCTGCGCAGTGACAGGAACCTGGTTCAAGGCTCCAGAGAGCACCCCAGCACTACCAGGCTATACCTCATATCATGCTTTTCGGCCCCAAAACTCAGACCGAACCACAAAAGGAGGGGGAGTATCCATATTTATCAAGGATACCCACACCTCCAGGTTAGTGGCATTGTATGAAGCATCAGAAACCATCCATGTGCAACTAACAGTGGGAAAAACTGCCTTTCAGTTTATAGCATGCTACAGACCACCGTCTCAAAATCAGGAATCCCACTCGGCTTTCCTGAAAACATTGGAGAACATGAAGATCTCTCCAAACACCATTATATTGGGTGACTTCAACTACCAAAACATAGACTGGGAGCATTACTCAAGCCCCAACACCCTAGCCCAAAGGTTCCTGGAATTTATAAACTCAAATGCCATGGAACAACTAGTCACAACTCCCACAAGAGGAGAAAACATACTTGACCTGATCATCACCAACATGGGGACCCTATGCTCCACACCAGAAGTATACCCCTCATTGGTAAGATCAGACCATAAATTAATTTCACTGGATATCCAAAACCCGACCCCACCCCCAGCCCAGAAAACCACAGTGAAAAACTTCTCAAAAGTGAACTTCACACTTCTCAAAATTGAACTTCGCACTTCTCAAAACTGAGGTGGAATCCTTCAAGGCCCCCGGGCCAGTGGAAACTACGGCCCAAACCACAGAATTCTATATAAACGCATTCTATGGACACCTCCAGGAATGCATGGATCATGCTTTCCCAAACAAAACCAAGACCCAATCGTCGAAAGGCAGGCGTCCAGTCTGGTGGACCCCAGCCATAAATAAGTTGTACAACAGAAGGAAGAAGCTACTACATGAGTGAGCAAAATCCCTAAAAGGGAAGGCATCTCTGATCAGTACTAGCAAAAAATTACGATCCCTCATAAAATCCTTCAAGGCCAGCTTCGAGAGAAAAATTGCACAGGACACTAAAAACAATCACAAGGCTTTCTTTAGCTATGTTAGGAACCTGGGATGCAACTCCCAGATATGCTCAGAGTTGATTCTAAACGACAAAAAATACACTGAACCCACAGACATTGCCAACATCCTGGCAGATAGGTTCAGTGCAAACTTCTCGCCCCCCCCCCCCCAAAAGAGCAAATATCTGTCCCAGCAGAGTGCAGCCTCCCTAACATCTCAGATGCTCAGGTGAAAGCCACCCTCTCCAAAGCAAAAAACACTGCTTCAGTGGGACCTGACGGTGTCCCGGGTTGCGTCCTACATGAACTCCAAGAAGAACTAAACCCTCACATAAAACTGCTGTACAATCTCAGCCTCACTACAGGATATGTACCCAAAAAATGGCGTACAGCAACAGTGGTCCCACTCCACAAAGGTGGTGCCTCAACGGACCCTGGTAACTATCGCCCCATAGACCTAACTAGCCTTATCTGCAAGGATATGGAGAGGATCATCATGGAACTCATAAACAAAGACATTGGGGACCTACAGACACTAGATCCTACCCAATTCGGCTTTGTCAAGGGCAGATCCTGCCTCTTGAACCTAGTCGACTTTTTCGAAACAGTCACCAAGGCCATAGATGAAGGGAAGGTAGTCCACACAGCCTATCTGGACCTCACAAAGGCATTTGACACAATACTCCACTCGGGCATCATAGATAAGCTATCCAGCTTAAATATAAACCCCTATGTCACAAGATGGGTTGCTAACTGGCTCAAAGACAGAACCCACAGAGTCAGAACTGCCGGAGCCATGGCAGACTCGAAACCGGTTATGAGTGGTGTCCCACAAGGCTCTGTCCTGGGACTTCTCTTGTTCAGCATATACTTCTCCGAGGTACAGGCCAACACAGGAGGACTATGGCTGACCAAGTTCAGAGATGACTGCAAACTGGGTGCCATAATTGACTCTCCGGCTGACACGAACATCCTCCAAAAGGGTCTCACAGAGAAGGATAACTGGTGCCAGAGCCATGGCTTAAAGGTAAATGCCAAAAAGTGTATAGTCATACCCTTTGGCAAAAACAAAGTGCCCACAAATTACCACATAGGTGGTAACCCATTAAGTACGGAAGAAGTAATTAGGGACCTGGGAACCCAAGTTGATAGCAATCTCTCCTTTGACAACCACATTGCCAAAGTGGATAGAAAGACCTTCTACATAGCCCACCTTATCACGAAAGGATTCACATCTAGATCAAGTGAGGTAATAGTGCCCCTTTATTCATCCCTCATCAGGCCCATCATAGAATACAATGCCCCTTTTGGGATGTACCTTACCCGACACCTGCAGCAACTAGAAAGACCCCAAAAGCACCTCACAAAGAGGATCAAGGGACTCAAACAGATCCCATATGCTGCCCGGTTAAAAAAACTCCAGCTCTACTCAGTTACATACCGCCTACTTCAAGGTGATCTATGCCTGACATACAAAGCTATGTCCAACCCAGAATTAATGGACATGCTCCACCTCAGAAAATCTAAATCCCTTAGAACCACGCGCTTGAGGGACTTGAACCTCAGCACAGAAATAAATAGAACATGCTGGAGGGACAGATTCATAATCCAGAGGCTCCCTTCACTCTGGAATAGAATCCCAGTCCATGTTAGGCAGAGCACCTCACTGACTCTCTTCAAGAGGAATCTTGATGAGTGGATGGGAGATCGTAGGTTTAACCCGGGGATTACTTCTGTGTCACTATTAGACAGAGGCACAGTAAACTAACCTTAAAAAGGGCACAGCAAACTCAAATCAAAGGGTGGCGAAAGCCAAACACACTCGGGCTAGGCTTATAAATGCCCCAGGGCAGATAGCTTAGTATGAACCTATGAACTGTTTGTGAAGTAAAATGTCAAGCTCTGACATGTCAGTTACACATGTTAAGGCTTTCGACCTGTGATCTTGCAACTTTGGATTCTTGAAGCATAAAACTACTCCCTGTTTTGTGTTGTCTTCATTGAATTCTCTACTAATGGCATTTGATTTGCAAAACTGTATATATGTGCACATGTGTATGCAAACTGTGTGCTTATGTTGTGTGTGTATATAGATACATCTAAAGTGCATATGTAATGCGTCTGCACGTGCATCATTTTTAAGTGGGGGCAAAGTATGAAAAAGCACAACCTTTAAAATTATGTAGTCAAGCATGGATTTGTAGCGATTGCTTCTTGATGTAATTATGCTGTGTTATCAAAAACTGATTTTTGTCAGGGTTTGACACCATTGAAGGATTAAATGCCTGTGGGCATAATTTAATAGCATTGGTGAAGTGACATTGCAAGATTAATTTTCATTGCTTTTACAGCAGTTTTGTCTAGAAAGGTAAAGAGTTTGAAATTGCTATCGGAGTCAATCTGCCCATGCTTTCTGTCTTATTGCACCTCATCACTGTAATACTATATAATAACAATAATTAACAGAGGTTGAATATATCAGATCTGAATATTACACAGTTGTTAATAATATTGACATGACATGACATGCAAATTAGCATGCTTGCCAGTTATCTGTGGTTTCCATGCCTGCCAGTAATCTGTGGTTTCCACTCCCATTTCCCCTGTCAGTCAGTACCGACACGCCCATAGCTGCGCAGAACTAAGCACAAGGTACTGCTCTAATATTATACCTAAGAGACTATTATGTGTCTCAAAGGATCTCTGTGCTATGGAATAAACTCTGCATCTATGTGAAGCTAAGTTCATCCTCTGACCCTATACAAAAGAAATCTTGATGGGACAGAATAAATGCACCCCCCCCCCCAGAAGTGTGGCCCACATGTCTCTGATGGACAGAGGTCAACATAAGTAAATTAATAGCATATCCCCCCATACAGCCATTAGCTATATCTTTACTAACATACTCTACCTGATAGGCTTCCAAGGAACTTGAGGATAAAACTGGGTTGGCTTGCATCCTAGGCTTGTAAAGACCCTGGTTGTCATTAGTCTAGTATAAACCTATTATGTAGGCACAAAACTTGGCACAAAAATACACTAAATACATCATTTATACTTATTTATTCCTACAACATATACTCCAAATTCAAGAGTTGGCATGAATAAATAGAATTTAAATAATCTCTGAAAGCATAAAATGTACACTAACCTGTAGCATCCTTCAATGAGCTTGCAAGCATATACCACAATGTCTTATTGGAGCCATGTTTTTGAGTGAAATGGTCCACTATTTCAACTGAGCCAGCAGGAAAACCTACCCAGCAGCTAAGCAATAAACCATGGCCATAATTACTACCACATACAGTGCCAGGAGGTGAAATCAGAACTCAGGTTTCACAACCCTTTAGGAAAACTAGTTCTAACCTTTTTCTCACTATCCACAAAAGGAAAACACAATAAAGTTGTGCAAACCTATCTAATAAGACACACAAAAACTTTCAACAATGGCTGCATGCTTTCAGTTGAGCTAAAGTCCTGCAGAGCAAAGCCAAAACAACATGGTACACCTGCAAAACCAGACTCTGATCCTCTGAAACAATCAAGGAAAAAATAGCTAGTTACCACAGCAAATAACCCCCCCCCCCCCACACACACACACACACACAAATAACTGCACAGACAGTGTGCACTGAAACTAGGAACCTCTAAGAAATACAACCTGTAATACAAAATGTTACACTATATACACCATACAACATGGACACAAAAAGTACACCGAATATATACTTTCCCCTTAAAGTTATCCAGTAATTACACCAAACATGAGGTATGCCATCAGTAATTCACAATTTAAATTAATTTTGCTACTTATCTGAACTGTTTTTTTTTTTTTTTTTTTTTTACCAAATACTGTTTGCACTTTAAAGTATTCATTTTTAAGTGTTTTTTCATCTGTTTAACTATAAAAGGCTACACACTCATGTTAAAAGTGTTGATTTACTGTGTTTGACTTAACTTTTTGAAAAGAATAAACAAAAAAAAACTTATCCCTATGCTCATTTCCACATTTCTAGATCTAGTAAAGTCTGGTTTGATGAATTCTGGACTGTCTGTAAGTTCCTATATTGCCCAGACTTTTCTAAGATAGAGAGAAGCTTCTCTGTTCATCAATGAGAGTGGTGAGTTTTGAAACAACCTATCTGTCACTGGAGGAGTGGTTTCAACCTACAAACTGTAGTTTTATTGGCCGTTTTGGGCTATTTCTATCTCTTTCATCTTTCTGCTTAAAAATACGTTTACACGGTTTTGCACATCACTTAGCTAGGATTAAACTATTCCCGGTGCCATAAAGTCTACTCTTCAGGTTTTCCCTTAGGACTAGCCAGATTCTTACTTTTAGCACTTGAATCTGCTAATCTGTGCCTAGCACTTGTTCAGATCAGTTGTAAGAACTAAAGCTACAAACTGCTGAAGCACTCTCATTTCATAGGGGTAAACAGTTTTTGTACTTAACGTCCTCAAGTTACTTCGAGGAATACAGCTCTAGCACTTACTTCCCTCACTTATCTAGATAAAAATAATGATTACCCAGACATGTCCAAGGCTCAGCTCCCGGTGTTCTCTCCTGTCTACCTGAAGAATCTGGGCATCTTGGGGCAATGTAGCAATTGCCTCAAGTACACTGACAACCCTCTCCTCCTACCACCCAACACTTCAACCTGTGAGAGATGTGTTTATCTTGCCAAACTGGAGGCAAAGCTCTCTCATCCCAGGACTGAACTTCTCAGTCAAGAGGAGAAGGTAAACGCTTGCACCACACCACACTCACATAGTCCCACTATACCTACACCAAAAAAACCCACACATAGATACACAAAAACATTCTCGGAGGCTCTCAATTAGAATCTTCCCAAGAAACAGAGACCTTCAAAGCAGAAAAGCAAGCAACCTCCACCCCACAACACAGTCCGAAAGACACATAACACATAGACCCAGTGTGCCACTCAACCACAGTCCATAAGGCAAAACAATGTGCCTAACACATTAGTTATAGGTGACGCTATAGTCAGGCACACTGATGTCCCACTCACCAGAATAGACAAGGAGAAGATTACTGTTAGCTGCCTGTCAGGGGCCAGGATCCGGCACATAACCCAAGCACTCGGGTCACACCACAACAAGTGCAAATATGATTCAGTCATTGTCCATGTTGGTGTGAACGACCTGAGACATACCTCCCTGGACTACATGAAAAGAGACATGTAGGAGCTCTCCAATCTTGTAATCCAGGCAGGTATGACCCTAGCCCTGAGTAGCATTCTGCCATCGCCCAGAATGATACTGCAGTACAAGGACAAAATGATTGACTTCTACAATTGGCTAAGCTTCTGGTGTCATTCTAAGGGGATCCAGTATCTGTCTGCCTGGCACAATGTTTTGCCAGAGACTGCCTGCACCTGTTGCCCCTGGGATTCCGGATACTGGCTAAGGCTCTTGCCACCCCTATAGTGCCTTTTTAGGCAAGGTTCAAAAGACAAACCCACCACCATAACAGTTACAGGCAAGCAACAACTGAGGGTAATGCTACTCAATGCTAGAAGACTAAACCTCAAAATGCACTCACTCAAGGCACTCCTTAAAATGGAGAACATCGATATCTGTGCAGTGACTGAAACTTGGTTCAAGGCTCCAGAGAGTACCCCAGCATTACCAGGATATAACTCATATCATACCTTTCAGCCATTTACCCAGGAACGGAACAACAATGGTGGAGGTGTGTCCATATCCATTAAAGATATCCACACCTCCAGGCTAGTTGCCCAACATAATGCATCCAAAATTATCCAGGTGCAACTAACTCTGGGCAAAACTGTGATCCATATTGTAGCTTTCTGCAGATCCCCCACCATGCTCCAGGATTCCCACTCCTCTTTTCTTGATATGTTGGAGAATATTAGGTTTCAACCAAGCACCCTAATAATGGGTGATTTCAACAACCCAACATTAAATGGGAAAACTACTCATGTACCAACTCCTTTGCTCAACTCTTTCTAGAATTCATAAACTCCAATGCCTTGGATCAACTTATCCGCACCCCTACCAGGGGAAATAATATCCTAGACCTAGTCAGTACCAACATGAGTAAACAGTGTTTCATACCTGAAGTCAACTCCTCGTTGGTCAGATCAGACCATAAGCTAATCACCATAGATATCCACATCCCGCCCTCACCCCCCATTAAGGAAACCATTGTAAAAGAATTTCTCCAAAGCCAACTTCATGCTTCTTAAGACAGAAGTGGCAAACTTCACGTCACCCATGCAGATAGACAATGCAGTTATGACTGCCGAATCTTATACAAATGCACTTTATATGCACTTAAACGAGTGCAAGGATCGTGCTATCCCTAGCAGAACCAACACATTATCCTCCAAAAAAAGGAAACCAATCTGGTAGTCCCCTGCTATAAACAACCTATGCAACAGAAGGAAAAAACTGTTGCAAAAGAGAGTAAAATCCCATGAGTGTAAGAGCTCCAAAGTCAACCCCAGCAAGAAGCTGAGATCTCTCATAAAATCCTCCAAAGCCAGCTATGAAAACAAGATTGCCACTGACTCTAAAGATGATCACAAAGCATGCCACTGACTCTAAAGATGATCACAAAGCATTCTACAGCTATGTCAAGAATCTCAGTGGCAACACCCAGATCTGCTCTGAGTTGCAGCACAGTGGCACGAAGATTACAGATCCAACTGATATCACCAACATCCTGGCTGATAGTTTCAATACCAACTTTACCCCCCAAAGCACCCATATCCATACTGGAAGAATGCAGTACCCCTACAATCACAACTGAGCAGGTAAAAACTGTGCTCTCCAAAGCCAAGAACACAACATCCATGGGACCAGACAACATCCCAGGCTGCATTCTACACTAACTTCAAAACAAACTGACCTCCCACCAACTTTACCCCCCAAAGCACCCATATCCATACTGGAAGAATGCAGTACCCCTACAATCACAACTGAGCAGGTAAAAACTGTGCTCTCCAAAGCCAAGAACACAACATCCATGGGACCAGACAACATCCCAGGCTGCATTCTACACTAACTTCAAAACAAACTGACCTCCCACCTAAGTACCATGTTCAACCACAGCCTCACGTCAGGCTTTGTACCCACTGAATGGCGCATGGCAACAGTTAATACCACTCCACAAAGGGGGTGCCACCGTAGACCCCAGAAACTATTGCCCTATTAGCCTGATGAGCCTGGTCTGCAAAGCCAGGGTGGGAGGATGGCATAATGGTTAAGGTATTTACCTTACAGACACAACATGCAGGGTTTGATTCTTACTTTGGGTACTTGGCTAGGCTTAGAAATGGCCCACAAGGGTAGTTAGCCTAGTACTAATCTATGAACCTATGAATGTATCATCATGGAACTCATAAACAAAGACATTGATAACCTCCAGACTCTGGACCCCACCCAGTTCCAGTTTGTGAAGGGCAGCTCATGCCCCCTGAACATGATCGACTTCTTTGAAGCAGTCACCAAAGCCATAGACGCAGGTAAGGCAGTTCATACAGCCTGTCGTGACCTCGCCAAGGCTTTCAACACCATCCCCCATTCTGGAATCATAGATAAACTCACTAGACTGGGTATAAGTCCATACATCACAAGATGAGTTGCAATTGCCTCACTGACAGAACCCACACTGTAAAAGTTGCAGACACCAAATCTGACTTTAAACCTGTGACAAGTGAAGTACCACAGGGTTCTGTCCTGGGTCTTCTCCTCTTTGGTATGTACTTCTCTGAGGTACAGGCTAACACAGAGGGCCTTTGGCTGACGACTGCAAACTAGATGTCATAGTTGAGTCCCCGAATGATGTGGACATACTACAGAAGGGCCTCACAGAGACTGATGCCTGGTGTCAGAGCCACAGCCTCAAGCTCAATGCCAAAAAGTGCACTGTTATCCCCTTTGGTAAGAACTTAGTACCCATGAACTACCACATAGGTAGCAGTCCACTAAATGCCAAAGGTGTGATAAGAGACCTTGGGACTCGGGTGGACAGTAGTCTCTCCTTTGATAATCACACTGCCACAGTAGTCAGGAAATGCTTCTACATGGCGCACCTCATCACAAGGTCATTATTCCCCTCTACTTAGCTCTCATTAGACCCATTATTGAGTACAACACCCCTTTTGGAATGTACCTCACAAGACATCTGCAACAGCTGGAAAGGCCACAAATACCTCACAAAGAGGATTACTGGACTCGAACAGATGCCCTACGCTGACCATCTCAAAAAACTCCAGCTTTGCTCCGTAACATATCGCCTACTCTGAAGCGATCTCTGCCTGACATACAAAGCTATGTCAAACCCAGAGCTGCTGGACATGCTACATCTAAAGAAATCCAATTCCCATTGAGCTACACGCTCAAGGGACCTAAACCTTGTCACCACAATAAACAGAACATGTTAGAGAGATAGATTCCTGTCCCAGAGACTTCCCATACTCTGGAACAAGTTACCTATCTATGTGAAGCAGAGTTCCTCACTAGCACTCTTCAAGAAAAATCTTAATGAGTGGCTGGGAAATAGGAAATTCACCTTGGGGATCAGTTCTGTGGCCCTGCTCGACAGAGGCACTTGAAAATAACCTTCTTGGGTTGGCGCAAGCCAGGGAACCTTGTTGGCTAGGCTTACACAGGCCCTTGTGCCAATCGCCTAGTACCTACCTATGAAATACGAATCTCCCAAACATAGAAATGTTCACTTACCTGTAATGTCCAAGTGTGTAGTCTGAACAATTCCCATTAATTCTTCTAGTTGCCATCCCCTACTAAGCTAACTGCTTCTCCAAGTGAGTTGCACAAAATCTACATAGAACTTAAACAACAGAATATAGCCATTTTCTGTAAAACATACTGCAAAATTTAAGTAACCTACAGCAAATCATGACAATCATCTATAATCCCGCTCTCACCAGCCACAAAAAAGTAAGATTCTTAAACAAGTATCAATTTATAAAAAAGCTGCACTGACCTCACGTCCAACCTTCCATCGTGACTGTAAGTTCCAAACAGACAAATTCTGTAGAAAGTAGCACATTTCATTTCCTAAAACAGTGTACCCACCTCCAAACAATTAAGCCAAGCCTTGTATCCCCACAGGATGTACCTAGGCAATGCCTGAATTAATTACTTTGCGACGAGTGCATGAATATATTACACTGGTAGACAGATTCAAATAAATATATACAGTGAAATAAATGAGACATCTTAAACAGCTCAGCATTTAAATCTCTCATTCAGTGAAATGAAAATCACAGTCAAGCTAGAAATCAATGTAGTTAGTGCCTCATCCAGTTGAATAGGGCCATTTTCTCCTCTGCTGGCACCCATTGTTTTATCCAGTATGTCCAAGATTAAAAACACTTAACACATAGTCAAGGATGACTGCAGCAATTTTAGAAAAATTAACATACAAACCAAAGGACTTCATTTACCCCAAACTGAGAATTCTTTCACTAGTTTTTAAGATATTTAGTCAAACTTTAAGTTAAAGTAACAAACTTTAAAAATTGTGTATTTTTAGTGGAGATTGATATCTGCACAAAATGATAATAAACCTACATATACAGTTTTAAGTGACCTATTTATGGGCCTGTAACAGACTTGGAACAGCTATGAAAAAATAATTTCAGTGAAAATTGGGGATCACAAATAGCTGTCCAAGAGGAGAGTTTTAGAAACAAATGTTGGGATAAGAAAAAAACATGTGATGCACTTCCTCTGCAAAAAAAAAAAAAACTCTAAATGTATGAGTTGGGTTAACCTTTACAGAGACTGGCATCTCAAGATGGTCTGAAACACAAAATCAAAAAGTACATTAAAGTCTTTTGACTGGTATACTTGGTATTTTTGTAATGACTATCTTAAAATGTTATGGTCCTCAATGCACTCATCAGTGCTATACTGTCTATAAAAATACAATGTATATACCTGCTGTCAAAGTCTTCTAGACACACTCAAAGATTGCAGCCTTTGATGCAGACAAGGCAACATGTACTCCTTCACCACCAAATACTGCAAGTCCATGCAGGTCACCCAAGAGTCCCCAGGAAAGCAAGCTTAAGCATGTAAGGCCTCAAACTCTGCTTCCATGCAAGGATGTGACTTAGCTGCAAGGACACTTTCACTTTGCCAGTACTCACCCTTAAGCCAAAGAGGGTCAGGCCAGTCATACCAGGGGGGTGAGTTTATGACTACCCAAACCGTTATCCTTTTAAAGGCAGACAGTATTTCACACTGTTTAACTCTGAGTGTTTGCTTGTTCCATTGAAGTGGGTAAGTGGTGTGTTATAAATGTATTCCCCCACCATGTTTTATTTTTTGTTGGATTGAATTTAGAACTATGGCCCTAGTATTAGATGGATTGCTTGATTTCTGGATTTAGAAGAGTTTTTGGACTACTGGATCTATTATAACCAGCAAAGCATCCTTGCTCCACTTAAGTAATATGTGCTATCCCTGCCCCTAACTTTAACCTGTACCACTACAGAACACTGTTGAGGCACTCATCACACACATGTGCACAGACACACACTAAATCTATCCCCTAACCTAACCCTAAAATCTCAGAATCATACATACATTTAATATGTCCTCTTCCCTAATCGTTTCCCAAACTTAACCCAAAACATTGATAATCACACCCACGTAATCCATCCCCTTACTCAACCTTACCCACACATTTGCACTCAAGGACTTCTGCATACTGGCCAAAGCCTTTGATAAACCCATTGTGCCTTTTTAGTCACAGTTCATCTAATGAACATCCTGACTTAACCAACAAATAAAATAACCTGCTAGACAACATTAAGTTGGTCCTTCTCAATGCCAGTAGTCTTAATAACAGGATATGCACCCACCTATGCTAAGGATATGCTAAGGATCTTTTAGCTCATTTAGATAAAGTAGTTTTTAACAAATTTGTGGTTGCTTTTGGTCTGGGTGGGCTGCTCCCATCAGGACCAAATACAGTGGCAAATTCAATAATTTGCCCCATTGGTCAAAACATATAAATAAACTATAAAACAAAAGGAAGAAACTGCTTTGATCACCTTGTAACTCCAGAATCTCTTGCCACACTAAAGTTATCAAATGCTTCTCCAAGAAAATTAAGACAGCAAATTGTTCCATAAATTTTGTCTTGCTTATGACATTAAGGATAATTATAATTAAAGTCCTTCTTCAGCTAATTAACATCACAGTTCAGAACTAATCTATAATTAGAACTCCTATTCATTTCCTAATGATATCATCACTATATTGACTAACAAATTTTCCTGAAAATGTCTCCCCTGATACTATCACCACCACCCCAAACATAGTGGAATTGCTTCCTCTTCCCATCTCTAAAGACCTTATGTTTCAAGTGTTCGCAAAGAACTCCCTAGTAACGGCTCAAACCTAGCAGAAATAGTTCTTATGGATATGGCAGAATTATGCATCATACCTACAGATGCCTCTCTTTTGTTAAATCAAATCAGCATGCCACAGTGCTTACCAAAAAAGTCACAGCTGAAGTTGTCCGCAAATCCAACTGAATTTAGAGACTTCCCCCAACATCAAGACACTAGCATCTGCTACAGAACAACATTTAAATGCTCACCAGCCTATAAAAGCCCCATAGCTAAAATAAATACCTATGACACAGATTTCTATTTCCACATAAACCTGGCATTGAACTTTCTGCCCCATTCATCACAAATGCAGAAGCAAGTTCAGATAAAAAAAAACACTTTGGCGGTATCCAGCATCAACAAACTGTACAATGGCAGATACAATTCCTTTCCATATTTACACTCACTACTCTACCCGATAGTAAGCAAATATAAAGCCTTTCTTACACATTTATTTCAATTACAGCAGTGACATTTCCTTTTTATGAGGACAGTTTCTTACCCAGAAATATATGAAATTTACACGCACACACACACACACACACACACACACACACACACACACACACACACACATTGGTGTAGTGGTTAGCATTGCTGCCTCACAGCAAGAGGTTCTCTGCTTCAATTCTTGGCTGGTATGCCTTCAGTGTGGAGTTTGTGTCCTCCCTGCATTCACTTGGGTGATTTCTGGGTGTTCTGGTTTCCTTCCACATTCCAGAGACATGCCTGGAGTGTTACTCCCCAGACCTTTGCTAAAAATGGGCTATGTCCCAGTTGGACTTTTCCCAGTAAACAAATTTTAAATAAACAAATAAATAAAGCAGGAGGTCTCCACTGAAGTGTTTGTTGTAACAAAATTTAACTCACTAGCAGCAACACTACTTCCACCACGGCCAGTTCATATGCTCTCCTTGTTTTCTATCACCTTCAATTCGTAAAACAAACCAGGAAGCAAAAATTGACATTCAAAGCTTTAATAGATGATTAAAACAATAACTACAGAAAGGATAAGCGCTTTTGGGTCTTTACAACCCTTCTTCAGATCAAATTAATAAAATCACAACAAAGATATATTTAAAATAATGTCCATCCAATCATCAACAATCTTCATATTTTCAACCAATTAAAAAGCAGTGGTTTTATCCTGTTTTAACACAAGACTAAGATGACTGGTTATCTCTCTGAACCATTCCATTTCCTTTAGGTGTTCCTAATGTCCATTCATGATACAATAAAAAATACTTCCTCTGCATAGTTCTTGTGATTCGTCAGTCTCCAAATCCATTGTTTTTATTGTTCTAGCATGACACTATACGTTCATGTATTCATGAACTCATCTACTGAGGCCATGATCATACAACAATATTGAATATTCATACATTTGTATCCCTGCTTCAATCACTGATTATTTATTGAATTTTGTTGTTTCTTAACTTTATTTACTGTGCACATGAGTTGATTCCACTTTATATGTTCGTATGTGATACTGCAGTGTCAGTCTTTGTATCACTTCATGTTATAAGCTCTATTTTACAGACATAAGGCTGTCTATGTCTCCTTTTCATTCTGATAAAACAATTATTAGATGACGTTTTCTTTTCATAACCATTCTACATTTACTTTATCTATGGCAGTCCATATATTTTCTAATGCAGTGATAAAATGCTAGATAATCCAGTCATAAATTGATATCTCAAATCTTTATTATGATTGGTTGGTGTCTGAAATGCCATTTATATATAGGTTAGTTCCAAGGATCTTAACCCCTTGGTCTCAAGTATAGAATATCATTCAATGAGATTCTTAGTATGGCTCATAGACACTATCACCTTCTCAAATATTTTGAATAATTATTTGGTTAAGCATTATGGGGTAGGCAGCTCCTTGTTTGAATGAATTCATTTGGCCTTACTTCTTTCATTACACTTGCCTGTTGTCAGCCAGTTAAAGTTATAACTGTGCTGTGAAATATTGGCTTTATCCACTGTTTAATTCTTCACTTATTTCATCAGATAATATATGTTAAATGTTAAAAGCCGATCATTCATGCCTTCCCTTTCTTTGTATTTATAGTTAGAAGGTGTAACCATCCATGAATGTGGGATACTATCAAATGCTTTTTTATAGTCAATCCATGCCATACTTAGATTCTTCCCCTTTTTGCAGTTCTCCACTATGACTTTATTTAACAACAAATGACCTTCTGTTCCATATGACTTTCTTTTATTGCCCTTCTTCTACTGCCATAATTGAGTTTTCTTCTAAATGACTATAAACTCTGTCAGCATCAATTCCAGTGTATAGTGTATACTTCGTCAGAAGGCAAGTTATTGGTCTATAGTTTTTAGGGTAACTTGCAAGTACACACTTAAGTAGGAGCATTGTTTTTCTTGTTGTTAACCAGGATGGTGTCTGTTCAGGGTGTGCATATAAATAGTTCTTACTCATAAATAAATCTTCGTGCAAAGATGCTAATACTTTTAACCAGAAGTTATACTGTATCTCGGCCTGGGGTTTTCCAATTAGAGGCTTTTCTTAACTTTGTTTCAATCTCTCTGGCTGTTACTTCATCCCATTTCATATCCTGTACCTTTAAACTTCTTAGTCTTTCTTTTACTTTTTCTATCCATTTAGCATCTTTGTTGTGTTCCACAGGATAGCAAGAGGTTCTCCAGTTCGATTTTTGGCTGGGGTGCCTTCTGTGCGGAGTCTGCATGTCCTCCCTGTGGTCGTGTGGGTTTCCTCTGGGTGCTCCTGTTTCCTCCCACATCCCAAAGACATGCAGTAGGTGGATTGGATACTCTAAATGGGCCCTAGGTGTGAGTGTGTGCGTGTGTGCCTTCTGTGGAAGGTTGGGCGCTGGGCTGGCAACTCACATCCACTCCAATCATGAGCGGACAGATGATCCGCTGTGGCAACCCGTAACCGGGAAAAGCCGAAAGAAGACGAAGTTGTGTTTCACGGGATCTTCATAAATACTTCTCCAAAATGTATCCATTTCTTCTTTTTTTGGTGGTCTTTTAATTCCTTTTACCTTGTTTTCCAATTCGCTGTAAAACGTTTTTGGGTCATCAATAAATTTTTTACTTTTCCTTTATATTTATCTCTGTGTTTCTAAGTTTTCCACTTGTGCTGATACCTAGCTGAGTGAGTTTGTCAATGATGCCTACGTGGGGGATAGTGGCAAATGCCTTGGCTGAGTCTAAGTAGACTGTATGCATGGATTTCTCATTGTCCAGGGCCTTGGTGACTGTCTCGAAGAAGTCCACCAGGTTTAACAGGCAGGATCTCCCTTTGACAAATCCAAACTGAGTAGGGTCAAGTGTTTGCAGATTACCTATATCTTTGTTGATAAGGTCCATGATGACTCGCTCCATGGCCTTGCAGATAATGCTAGTCAGGCTAATAGGTCTGTAGTTCCTGGGATCAGTGGAAACACAACCTTTATGCAAGGGAATAACGGTGGCTGTTTTCCATTCAGCTGGAACAAAGCCGGTGCTTAGACTATGATTGAAAAGAGTACCCAATGGTGTTGCTAATTCTTGTTGGAGCCCATGTAGGATGCAGCCTAGGATGCTATCAGGTCCCATAGATGCTGTGTTCCTGGCCTTAGAGAGGGCATTAATGACCTGTTCTTTAGAGATACAACATGGGGGACATGTGGCAGGGATGTCAAGCATTATGTGTGGTAGGGACAAGGGAGTGAAGTTTTCACAGAACCTGTCAACCAACAGGTTAGCTATGTCCATAGGCTCAGTATATGAGGTATCATTAACTACCCAGTTTGAAACAAATCTGGGCCTTTTCTTTTAGGTTGCGGATGCAACTAAAGAACGTCTTATGGTTGTCTTTAGTTGAGGAAGCTAATTTGGATTCAAAGTTTGCTTTCAAGGACTTCACAATAAGTCTTATTCACTTGTTTAAGCTGATGAGGGAGTGCTTCCAGTTTAGGGTTCACTCCCTCTTACTCTTAGATAGCAATTTATTTTTCTTATTGTAAAGTCTGTTAATGGCAGTTGTCCACTTGGCAGGTTTGCTCTTCCTTGAGGAGCTTGTTTTGGTCCTATTAGTTATACAAATGTTTGTATAAAGCATTGGTGTCAAACTCGGCATAGCTACGTATTCCATCTTGGGGGGAGGTGCAGAGAAGCTATTTATACCATTTCATAAGAGGTTATAATCTGATTTGGAGAAGTTTTTTAGTTTAGTTGCTGCTAGGTGGGACTGAGAGGAATGTGCAATATCAAATTTATAGTAGAGGTGGGCAACTCAAAAGCCACCAGGTTTTAAGAAAACAACAGTTGGGTGGGTGAGAAAAATAAAAAATGAAGGCAGAATCATAACAGAAAAACAAAGCATAGTAACAAGCAGATGGGATTACTTTATTTATTTATTTATTTTATTTATTTATTTCAGTTTGGTGACCGGGGGGGGGGTGTCCACTGTGCTCAGGAGCCAGTTTTCAGTGGAGACCCAGGGAGAAAAACTCCAACATTACATAATAGAAATTAAATTTTCAGATTAAAGTAACAATTCAGGATGCAGATACATAAGATAAGCAAAATACACAATATAGAGGGGGGTAGATACATTATAAAATCAGAGACATGAACTGGTAAATTGTTAAAGCTCCTCATTAAATAGTAGACATTAAAAATTCAGATTAAAGTTACTGTTTATGATTCGGACATGAACTGGTACGTTGGTAAAGCTCCACATTACATAGTAAAACATTAGATATTCAGATTGTTGAATCCTTCAAGATGCAACTACATAAGGTAAGCAAGTTACAGTTAATATTGAGGGTGCAGATACATTATAAAATCAAAGGCATTTGCTGGAACATTGGTAACTTTGCATATAAGTCATATGTTGAGAGGAAAAGATTCCAGTAGTTGTAAAGAAAATGTGTCTTGTTTAGGTAGTTAGGCAGAACAGGTACAAACGATAGGGAAAGGTGAACAGGGAGAGCAAACTAGCTACAATGTATACAAAATATACATGAGATAACGTTGAAGAGTGAGTCATTTCTAAAGGAGTTAAGTAGTAGGGAAAGTGGAAGTAGGGAAAATATGATTTAGAATGTTGAGAGAAGAAGGCTGGGTGGGTAAGGTGCAATTGCACTTCCAGTTAGAGAAAAAATAGGAATGAAGATGTGATTTGAAGTTGTCAGTATTGTCAATAGTATGTAGAGAAGGAGGCAGAGAGTTCCATTTTTTGGCTAGGGAGAAGGACAGGAGGTGCCATCCAGCAGGGCAGATTGGTTTGTAGACTGTGATAAGGTTTAGGTGGGAAGATCTAAGTGGCCTATTAGGGGTGTAAGGTTGTAGGATGTTGGAGAGAGCAGGGCATATAGTAGGGTTAAATAATAGCCTATGGACAGTAGTAAGTTGGAGGTAGTTGAGATGGTTGGGAAGTTCTAGCCAGTTAAGTAAGTGGAGGGCAGAGCAATGATGGGAGGAGTATTTGGCTTTTATGGCAACTTTGGAGATTTTATTGTAACAACTTTCCATTTAGAAGAGATGGAGGCAGATAAGTTAGTTAGTATAGATGCACCATACAATAGAGAGGGGAGAAGTTTGGTAGTGGCAAGGGTTTGTCTAGTAGGAGTGAGATAGTGGATGTTTCTGTATAGTAGGCCAAGTTTTTTATGTGTTTTCTTGATGTTTAGTTGAATATGTGTGTCAAATTTTAGGAGTTCATCTATGGTGACCCCAAGTAGTTTGGCATAGGGAATGATTTCTATAGTAGAATTGTTGTAACTTCTAATTTGGAAAGAATGTTAATCAAGTGGGGAGGATTTTGAGGGCGTGAAGAGTAGTATTTTGGATTTGTTAGCGTTTAGATATAGATGATTTTGCAACATCCAGTACTCGGTGGCAGAGAAGGCAGTTTGTGTATGATTGAAGTTCTGGGAGGTTGGTGGCACAGCAGATTAAAGTGGAGTCATCAGTATATTGTACTATTTTTGTATTTGGGATGACTGAGTGGAAATCATTGAAAAAGATGTTAAACAGTATTGGGCCAAGAATAGATCCTTGGGGAACTCCAGTAGTAGTGGGAAGGAAGTCTGAGGTGCCTTTCTTCCATTTTACAGCTTGAGATCAATCAGATAGGTAGCTTGAAAACCAGGACAGAGAATTGTGAGAAAGATTTAGATTAGCAAAGTGATTGAGAAGATGGGTATGGGAGATAGTGTCGAAGGCCTTGGAGAGGTCTAATAAAACTGTAGAAACTATTTTTTAGGAGTCACAGGCATGGTTGACTATATCTAAGAATGAGAGAAGAGCAGTGATAGTGCTATGGCCGGGGCGGAAGCCATGTTGGGTTTGAGAGATTAAATGGTTTGTGGTTAGGAAAGGCATTAGTTGGATGTGAACACATTTTTCCAGTATATTGTGGAGAGAATGGCTATGGGGCGAAAGTTTGAGGTATTATTATTTTTTCTGCCTTTGTGGAGAGGATGTATAAAGGCAGCACACCAAACCTTGGGGACATAAGATTCTTGTATGGATCTGTTGATTAAGATGCTAATGGGGAGGGCAATGCTGTCTGGAGCAATGTTTAACAATTTAGAGGGAATGTTATCTGTGGCACTGGAGCATGGGTTTAGCTTGCTGAGGAGTTCATTTATGTTGGAGGTTGAAATTGGTTTAAGTTCGAAGGTAGGGGGCAGGTTGGGTTGAGTGACTGGGGTAGAGTTACTGATTTGTGAGGGTGGGGTATTTGGGAAGGATTTAGTTAGTTCAGCTATAGAGTTAATAAAGAAGGAGTTGAAGAGAGTGGCAAATTCTGCATCAGTCTTAGTAGTATCAGGGCAGGGGTTGTTTTTGGTGCTTGGGAGAAGGAGTGAGTTGATGGAGTTCCAGAATTGTTTGGGGTTTTGGAGTGGATGTTAGTTGGAGTTTCATATAGTATGATTGTTTATCCTTGATTATATGTCTTTTGGTGAGGTTGTGGAGTTGCTTATATTTAAGGAGGGTTTCAGGATTTTTTTATTGTGAGAAAGTTTCCAACATTTATCTCGTTGTATACGTTTCTTGGTTTCCTTGGTTAGCCATGGTGCAGGGTTCGGTTTGACTCGTATAGATCATGGAGGGGCTTGGGAATTAAGTACATTTAGGAAGGTGGAATTGAAATAATTGATAGCGTTGTCTGACGGAAGTGTTTTTAGTGTGTTCCAGTTAGTTTGTTTGAGGGTGTTAGAGAAGGTTGAAGTTAGTAAGGTTGTGAGTATGTATATACTGGTGCTGGTGAGGGGAGGAATGGGTTGCTCGGAGGATAAAGGCAGGCAGTTGGTCACTAATAGAGTCAGGGAGGATGCCTGAGTATAATATGTTGATAGGTTGGGTAGTTAGGATCCTGTCCAGAGTGGATCCTGAAGGATTGGTTTTGTTTGGTCTGGTGATAGAGTTGGTAAATTGGATAAAATTGAAGAGATTGACAGATATGGTATGATTTTGGTTGTTAATTTTATTCCAGTCTAAGTTAACGTCTCCTAGAATGTAGGTCTCTAGGTTAATATTAGTGGCGGCCCATTGGAGGCTTTCTTCTAACGTAGTAGTGTTGTTACCTGGGGAATCTAGAGGATATGATGCAGATACTTTTATCATTATTCATTTGTAGTATAACTATTACAAGTTCTGCATTGTTAAATTGAGGAATGGATGTGGGTATGGAATAATGGGGAGTATGTTAGACAATATCAAGGCTACTCCTCCACCTCTTCTATTCATGCAAGTCATATCTAATGGCTTGGTAACCAGGGGGTAGAAATTCTGAGTCAGAGATGTATGGTTTTAACCAAGTCTCAGAGATGGATACTATGTCAGGTCGGTTCTAGTTAAGCCAGGCATGGAAGCTAGTTGCTTTATTTCATAAACATTGGGCATTTAGAGTAACTAATTTAAGACTTTTGAGGCTGGTAGTTTTGGTAGTTTTTGGAGGGATGGGGCTGTTAGTGGAACTAGGTCCAGGGTTAAGGTGTATATCACCTGCTAGAAGTAGGTGGCTGAAGAAAGAAGGTAGTAGGTGATTTAGTTTTCCTTTTGAGTGTGGGGGATGATATGAAAGAGGTTTAGGGAAGTTGTGCCTTGTTAAAGTGGATAAGAACTTTGATTTGAAGTAGTGGATGTGATTGGGCTGGACTAATGAGGCTGACATGGTATGGAACTGAGGTATTGTGGGGAGAGATGTGGGCTGGGAGAGGTGCAGTGGGACATGAAAAAGGGGGGGGAGGAGAGGAGGAATAGGAGGTAGTATGGTATAGTAGAATTAGAGTTAACAAAGTGGTAGAGAGGATGAGAAGGGTAAGTAGTATTGAAGAGTTCCACTTTACAAGTGGAATCAGTGAAAATTTCAACAAATAAATAAATGCTGCACAGGAATGTAAAATATCACTTAAACAGAGCAAGAGCAAAAAATATCAGGGTATGGTAGAAGAACTAGAGATTATAGCAGAGATGAACAGAAGTCTAAGGGGAAGGGAAGAGTAAAAGGATTAATTAAGATAGGGAAGGTGATGATCTAAGAGGCAAAAGATGAAACACTTACTAGTTTGAATGTACCCAGGCCAGACAGACAGGCATTGGAGAGGGTGAGCAGATAGGGAGAGGCACATGAGATCATATTTTTTTTGAAATTATGAGCTGAGTACGAGATGAAAGTAAGAGTTACTAAGGAAACTTGCTCCATTGATAGGAAATATGTCAACAAATACAGTTCCTTTTAAGATACAGGAGACAGACTGATTTACTTTATCCAAAAGAAATTTCTCAGTTGCCACTGTCAATGATGCCTACGTGGGGGATAGTGGCAAATGCCTTGGCTGAGTCTAAGTAGACTGTATGCATGGATTTCTCATTGTCCAGGGCCTTGGTGACTGTCTCAAGAAGTCCACCAGGTTTAACAGGCAGGATCTCCCTTTGACAAATCCAAACTGAGTAGGGTCAAGTGTTTGCAGATTACCTATATCTTTGTTGATAAGGTCCATGATGACTCGCTCCATGGCCTTGCAGATAATGCTAGTCAGGCTAATAGGTCTGTAGTTCCTGGGATCAGTGGAAACACAACCTTTATGCAAGGGAATAACGGTGGCTGTTTTCCATTCAACTGGAACAAAGCCGGTGCTTAGACTATGATTGAAAAGAGTACCCAATGGTGTTGCTAATTCTTGTTGGAGCCCATGTAGGATGCAGTCTAGGATGCTATCAGGTCCCATAGATGCTGTGTTCCTGGCCTTAGAGAGGGCATTAATGACCTGTTCTTTAGAGATACAACATGGGGGACATGTGGCAGGGATGTCGAGCATTATTTGTGGTAGGGACAAGGGAGTGAAGTTTTCACAGAACCTGTCAACCAATTGGTTAGCTATGTCCATAGGCTCAGTATATGAAGTATCATTAACTACCCAGTTTGAAACAAATCTGGGCCTTTTCTTTTAGGTTGCAGATGCAACTAACGTCTTATGGTTGTCTTTAGTTGAGGAAGCTAATTTGGATTCAAAGTTTGCTTTCAAGGACTTCACAATAAGTCTTATTCACTTGTTTAAGCTGATGAGGGAGTGCTTCCAGTTTAGGGTTCACTCCCTCTTACTCTTAGATAGCAATTTATTTTTCTTATTGTAAAGTCTGTTAATGGCAGTTGTCCACTTGGCAGGTTTGCTCTTCCTTGAGGAGCTTGTTTTGGTCCTATTAGTTATACAAATGTTTGTATAAAGCATTGGTGTCAAACTCGGCATAGCTACGTATTCCATCTTGGGGGGAGGTGCAGAGAAGCTATTTATACCATTTCATAAGAGGTTATAATCTGATTTGGAGAAGTTTTTTAGTTTAGTTGCTGCTAGGTGGGACTGAGAGGAATGTGCAATATCAAATTTATAGTAGAGGTGGGCAACTCAAAAGCCACCAGGTTTTAAGAAAACAACAGTTGGGTGGGTGAGAAAAATAAAAAATGAAGGCAGAATCATAACAGAAAAACAAAGCATAGTAACAAGCAGATGGGATTACTTTATTTATTTATTTATTTTATTTATTTATTTCAGTTTGGTGACCGGGGGGGGGTGTCCACTGTGCTCAGGAGCCAGTTTTCAGTGGAGACCCAGGGAGAAAAACTCCAACATTACATAATAGAAATTAAATTTTCAGATTAAAGTAACAATTCAGGATGCAGATACATAAGATAAGCAAAATACACAATATAGAGGGGGGTAGATACATTATAAAATCAGAGACATGAACTGGTAAATTGTTAAAGCTCCTCATTAAATAGTAGACATTAAAAATTCAGATTAAAGTTACTGTTTATGATTCGGACATGAACTGGTACGTTGGTAAAGCTCCACATTACATAGTAAAACATTAGATATTCAGATTGTTGAATCCTTCAAGATGCAACTACATAAGGTAAGCAAGTTACAGTTAATATTGAGGGTGCAGATACATTATAAAATCAAAGGCATTTGCTGGAACATTGGTAACTTTGCATATAAGTCATATGTTGAGAGGAAAAGATTCCAGTAGTTGTAAAGAAAATGTGTCTTGTTTAGGTAGTTAGGCAGAACAGGTACAAACGATAGGGAAAGGTGAACAGGGAGAGCAAACTAGCTACAATGTATACAAAATATACATGAGATAACGTTGAAGAGTGAGTCATTTCTAAAGGAGTTAAGTAGTAGGGAAAGTGGAAGTAGGGAAAATATGATTTAGAATGTTGAGAGAAGAAGGCTGGGTGGGTAAGGTGCAATTGCACTTCCAGTTAGAGAAAAAATAGGAATGAAGATGTGATTTGAAGTTGTCAGTATTGTCAATAGTATGTAGAGAAGGAGGCAGAGAGTTCCATTTTTTGGCTAGGGAGAAGGACAGGAGGTGCCATCCAGCAGGGCAGATTGGTTTGTAGACTGTGATAAGGTTTAGGTGGGAAGATCTAAGTGGCCTATTAGGGGTGTAAGGTTGTAGGATGTTGGATAGAGCAGGGCATATAGTAGGGTTAAATAATAGCCTATGGACAGTAGTAAGTTGGAGGTAGTTGAGATGGTTGGGAAGTTCTAGCCAGTTAAGTAAGTGGAGGGCAGAGCAATGATGGGAGGAGTATTTGGCTTTTATGGCAACTTTGGAGATTTTATTGTAACAACTTTCCATTTAGAAGAGATGGAGGCAGATAAGTTAGTTAGTATAGATGCACCATACAATAGAGAGGGGAGAAGTTTGGTAGTGGCAAGGGTTTGTCTAGTAGGAGTGAGATAGTGGATGTTTCTGTATAGTAGGCCAAGTTTTTTATGTGTTTTCTTGATGTTTAGTTGAATATGTGTGTCAAATTTTAGGAGTTCATCTATGGTGACCCCAAGTAGTTTGGCATAGGGAATGATTTCTATAGTAGAATTGTTGTAACTTCTAATTTGGAAAGAATGTTAATCAAGTGGGGAGGATTTTGAGGGCGTGAAGAGTAGTATTTTGGATTTGTTAGCGTTTAGATATAGATGATTTTGCAACATCCAGTACTCGGTGGCAGAGAAGGCAGTTTGTGTATGATTGAAGTTCTGGGAGGTTGGTGGCACAGCAGATTAAAGTGGAGTCATCAGTATATTGTACTATTTTTGTATTTGGGATGACTGAGTGGAAATCATTGAAAAAGATGTTAAACAGTATTGGGCCAAGAATAGATCCTTGGGGAACTCCAGTAGTAGTGGGAAGGAAGTCTGAGGTGCCTTTCTTCCATTTTACAGCTTGAGATCAATCAGATAGGTAGCTTGAAAACCAGGACAGAGAATTGTGAGAAAGATTTAGATTAGCAAAGTGATTGAGAAGATGGGTATGGGAGATAGTGTCGAAGGCCTTGGAGAGGTCTAATAAAACTGTAGAAACTATTTTTTAGGAGTCACAGGCATGGTTGACTATATCTAAGAATGAGAGAAGAGCAGTGATAGTGCTATGGCCGGGGCGGAAGCCATGTTGGGTTTGAGAGATTAAATGGTTTGTGGTTAGGAAAGGCATTAGTTGGATGTGAACACATTTTTCCAGTATATTGTGGAGAGAATGGCTATGGGGCGAAAGTTTGAGGTATTATTATTTTTTCTGCCTTTGTGGAGAGGATGTATAAAGGCAGCACACCAAACCTTGGGGACATAAGATTCTTGTATGGATCTGTTGATTAAGATGCTAATGGGGAGGGCAATGCTGTCTGGAGCAATGTTTAACAATTTAGAGGGAATGTTATCTGTGGCACTGGAGCATGGGTTTAGCTTGCTGAGGAGTTCATTTATGTTGGAGGTTGAAATTGGTTTAAGTTCGAAGGTAGGGGGCAGGTTGGGTTGAGTGACTGGGGTAGAGTTACTGATTTGTGAGGGTGGGGTATTTGGGAAGGATTTAGTTAGTTCAGCTATAGAGTTAATAAAGAAGGAGTTGAAGAGAGTGGCAAATTCTGCATCAGTCTTAGTAGTATCAGGGCAGGGGTTGTTTTTGGTGCTTGGGAGAAGGAGTGAGTTGATGGAGTTCCAGAATTGTTTGGGGTTTTGGAGTGGTTAGTTTGGAGTTTCATATAGTATGATTGTTTATCCTTGATTATATGTCTTTTGGTGAGGTTGTGGAGTTGCTTATATTTAAGGAGGGTTTCAGGATTTTTATTGTGCTGAGAAAGTTTCCAACATTTATCTCGTTGTAGCATACGTTTCTTGGTTTCCTTGGTTAGCCATGGTGCAGGGTTCGGTTTGACTCGTATAGATCATGGAGGGGCTTGGGAATTAAGTACATTTAGGAAGGTGGAATTGAAATAATTGATAGCGTTGTCTGGCGGAAGTGTTTTTAGTGTGTTCCAGTTAGTTTGTTTGAGGGTGTTAGAGAAGGTTGAAGTTAGTAAGGTTGTGAGTATGTATATACTGGTGCTGGTGAGGGGAGGAATGGGTTGCTCGGAGGATAAAGGCAGGCAGTTGGTCACTAATAGAGTCAGGGAGGATGCCTGAGTATAATATGTTGATAGGTTGGGTAGTTAGGATCCTGTCCAGAGTGGATCCTGAAGGATTGGTTTTGTTTGGTCTGGTGATAGAGTTGGTAAATTGGATAAAATTGAAGAGATTGACAGATATGGTATGATTTTGGTTGTTAATTTTATTCCAGTCTAAGTTAACGTCTCCTAGAATGTAGGTCTCTAGGTTAATATTAGTGGCGGCCCATTGGAGGCTTTCTTCTAACGTAGTAGTGTTGTTACCTGGGGGAATCTAGAGGGATATGATGCAGATACTTTTATCATTATTCATTTGTAGTATAACTATTACAAGTTCTGCATTGTTAAATTGAGGAATGGATGTGGGTATGGAATAATGGGGAGTATGTTAGACAATATCAAGGCTACTCCTCCACCTCTTCTATTCATGCGGTCATATCTAATGGCTTGGTAACCAGGGGGTAGAAATTCTGAGTCAGAGATGTATGGTTTTAACCAAGTCTCAGAGATGGATACTATGTCAGGTCGGTTCTAGTTAAGCCAGGCATGGAAGCTAGTTGCTTTATTTCATAAACATTGGGCATTTAGAGTAACTAATTTAAGACTTTTGAGGCTGGTAGTTTTGGTAGTTTTTGGAGGGATGGGGCTGTTAGTGGAACTAGGTCCAGGGTTAGGGTGTATATCATCTGCTAGAAGTAGGTGGCTGAAGAAAGAAGGTAGTAGGTGATTTACTTTTCCTTTTGAGTGTGGGGGATGATATGAAAGAGGTTTAGGGAAGTTGTGCCTTGTTAAAGTGGATAAGAACTTTGATTTGAAGTAGTGGATGTGATTGGGCTGGACTAATGAGGCTGAGATGGTATGGAAGTGAGGTATTGTGAGGGAGAGATGTGGGCTGGGAGAGGTGCAGTGGGACATGAAAAAAGGGGGGAAGAGGAGAGGAGGAATAGGAGGTAGTATGGTATAGTAGAATTAGAGTTAACAAAGTGGTAGAGAGGATGAGAAGGGTAAGTAGTATTGAAGAGTTCCACTTTACAAGTGGAATCAGTGAAAATTTCAACAAATAAATAAATGCTGCACAGGAATGTAAAATATCACTTAAACAGAACAAGAGCAAAAAAAATCAGGGTATGGTAGAAGAACTCGAGATTATAGCAGAGATGAACAGAAGACTAAGGGGAAGGGAAGAGTAAAAGGATTAATTAAGATAGGGAAGGTGATGATCTAAGAGGCAAAAGATGAAACACTTACTGGTTTGAATGTACCCAGGCCAGAGAGACAGGCATTGAAGAGGGTGAGCAGATAGGGAGAGGCACATGGGATCATATATTTTTGAAATTGTGGTGAGCTGAGTACGAGATGAAAGTAAGAGTTACTAAGGAAACTTGCTATATTGATAGGAAATATGTCAAAAAATACAGTTCCTTTTAAGATACAGGAGACAGACTGATTTACTTTATCCAATAGAAATTTCTGTCAGTTGCCACTTTGTGAAATATAGATAAAAAATAAATAAAATTAAAATGTGACAACACGGCATCCCCTTCTTGCATACTCATTTGTTGATCATCTGAATGGTTAACATGGAAGAAAGCAGTAAAATTGAAGATACACTTCTGGCTGAACATCAATTGTTATATGGTTTGGAAGGGAATTAACATGCTTGTGTTTACATTTGTGTGTAAACAGGTTAGCAGGGGTGGTGGTTGTCATCAGCTGTGATACCTTTTTGTTTTTAACAATCAAGGAAATTAAAATTACATTTTTATTTTATTCATTTAACTGTGTAATCCTACTGGTTAAGTGTCCCTTTTTGGGTATGAACCAAAAGCACTGCCTGCTTACTCAACGTGCTTGTGATTGCACAATCGGCAAATGAAGGTGGAAGGAATCATGCCCTGTATCCTTGCCTCTAAGCAGCAGCTCAACAGCTTACAGCCTTAGTTTCCCAGCAAGTTTTCAGAAACCATTAGGGTTCTGCACCCAAATGTTCTTCAATTTATTATTGCTGTATACTGTAACCAATTAGTTAATATGGTTAAGAACAGATTACAGAGCTATTCAAGCTCTGTATTGTTCACCCTCGGAAATTACAAAGGTCCTTTCAAAGTATACTAGCGCAGAGTAGCAAGGGCAGTACCAGAAAAAATATACCATTTATTTGTAAAATGGGTGGTGATTAAAGTGGTCAGTGAAATTGGAAAATGTTTTCTACTGGGCAATATGGCCTTTACATAAACCCTTTATTGACTCAGTCTAAGACAGTATGCTTGGAAGTTGATTTGGATCAGAAACCAGTTGGGAAAAGGATTAAACTGCTCGATATTACCAACCATTTTCAGTCAAGCATGTCCTAATGCATGTCAGAAATCACAGAGTACAAAAAAGTTTAGTCTGCTAAGCGTAGAGGTCAAAATGCAGTAGTCCAATACATTAGAAGTGTAAGTGGATTATAAAGGGCATTAGCATAGCCTATAGAAAACCAACTGACTGTAAACAAGCAAGTCAGGCTCATTTTAACAGCCTGCAACTAGACTACCTGGAATATGTCTAACTAGCAGTAATAAGGTCTCCAGCTCTTGTAACTGGCCTTAGACAAAGTACTGTGTACGTGAATACATGCACACACATGTTCAAGACAGCTAACAAATGTATGGAATGCAGCATGGTTTTCTTGACTCCAGTACAGCGAGTATACTTGCTCTTTTACGGATATATTTAGTTAGTCAGTCTCTGTCCTTTGGCCACCAGGAAAGTCTGACTCAATCAATGGTCCATGTTCAGAAGTGACACAGGGAGAAATGCTTTGCAACAGATTCAAAAACATTTTTACTAATGTTGATGAGCAATTGTATAAATATGCAAACACACTTTCCAACAGGTGACGAGTATTATATACCGGGGAGAAAATCCCCACAGCAGATGAATAGCAGATTGATATACATTAAAAATACAGTCAGTATTTCATTGTTTTGTATTAATTTACTTGACGTATGACATCCACTTCTGCAAAGTGTCTTGTTATCATTAAAGTGAGAGCTTCTTTTGATGTTAGGCCATTGTTACCTTGTAAGATATGGAGGTGTTGGACATATTTAGTGAGTCAGTGGTCATGTCTCTGTTTTGAGGGTTGTTCAGATACAAGTACAGGTGTCAGATATGTTTTTAGATTTGTCTTGACATTGGAAAGGTTGCTAGTATGTTCAGTGGATACAGTGATCATACCGCTCAACTGTACAGATTTTTGAAGAATGTCCAGCTTTTTGGCTCATATTTTTGACCTGTTCCTCTTTTTTTCCTGGCAAATCAAGGAATGATGTCAGGATTGAAGTCACTAAATAATGACATACATTTGTTTTAGACTTCATATCCATCAGAAAATGTATATTAAAACAAATCCTGTTACTCTAGCAACTTTCTAAGTTTATAAGAGCAATATTTAAAATATGTCCCTATTTGTACCCCCATTTTGTCAAGCTTTGTCCAGATTTTTTTGCATTAACAGGGTGAGAGGTATGATGGTGATAGAGTTCCATGAGTGGGCTACATAGCTGGAATAGGCAGAGAGAGAGTTTCCTGTTGACAGATGTGGTTTGCAGATAGTGTGAAACATGTTGTTTTCCGATCAAAATGGTCTAGAAAGGATGTGCATATGTAGTAAGTCTAGTAGAGCCTTGCTTTTCTCTGTTTTGTTTATCAGTTTATGGACTAGTGATAACTGGGTGTGAGTGAGGGTAATTTGATCCAGTCAAGCTATTTTAGGGCTAAACCGTAATCAGTTCTGTTTGATGAGTTAGTGGAAAATGTTGCTGTTTTGTTGTAGCACTAGTTTCATTTATTTTGGTTTGAAGCTTAAAGGTTAAGCAGTAACGAAGAGCCATTTATTAAGTCTAGAGGTCAGGATTTTTATGAATGAGTTAGCAAAGTAGTTTTTTGGTTTTATAGTGTCCCTAATATTTGGTGATTTTTTTTTTCTTGATAACCTGTTGCACATGGCAGTCAAATTTCAGGTTATCATCAATTGTCATGTCTAGTAGTTTACTATGGGGGATGACTTCTATAGGGGCATTAACAGAGGGTGGGAAATATTTGCTGGTCTTACAACCTGGGACAATACTGCTACTAGGGGAAGGTGACACAGAACATTATAAAATAATCCAAAAAGGACACAAAGATGAACAGCCTGAATAAGAAAGAACTCATTGACCACCTTGGGCATAATCAATACAAAAGATACCCTGTCTCTGTGAAAAACTAAAAAAAAAAAAATGGAGGAACAGCTGTGACAGACTGAAGCTCAGACACTCTGAACTCTGGACTCAGGACTCCGGAACAGAGAGGAAGTTATCCATTCAGAGGCAAGGCACAAAGATCTACCCAATGAATACCTTACCAATGGACAACATCCAGGAATACATCTCTGAGATGCATTCATTCATGAGCTTGTGTGCTGGACCTGCTCAAAGAGTCTGCCATTAAATTGTGCTCTAAGGGAATGTAAACTACCTGAACAGTCACTTGATACTAGACAGCTAGATCTGAGACCTGAAGAACTAGTCCCCATTGGTTTGTGAAAATTTAGAGAGGCCCAGGAGGAAACAGGGAAGGAAAAGCATGAAGATCTAAAAGCAGGGCCCTAACCTCCTTTATGATGATATCTGACTTCTGTTGCAGAGGAGACCTTGAACCATGAGAACCAAAGGAGGTGCCATCCCCTGTTTGAGGCATCTGTAAAAATGTATTGAGCCTGGAGTAGAGCTTGGAATACCAGACCCAGGTTGAGAATGAGTTGATGACTTCAGTACTGAAGCCCGAACTTGAGACAAGGGAGGAAGGGGGCTGGAAGCAATGTTGAATCTACACTGGCCTGAGATATGACTGCAACGTTCTCATATGGAGCCTTGCCAGAGGCAGCATGGGAATGGTGAAGGCCATGACCCCAAGGACCCTGAGAAAGACCCTGGCCATGACTGGCACCAGAAGAAGATGAGACTAGTAAAAGGAAATAAAAGACAGGGTCTTGGGGATAGGCAGGGATGCCAGAAAATAAGGCAACCATGATCCTCAGAAGGGGTCAGAGCTGAATTTTGAAAGTATATGGTGATCCCCAGACTGTAACAGGATATAAGTAAACTAGAGATCTTGACGCAGAGCCTGTTGGGAGGAAGCTTCAATGAGCAGATTGTCTGGGTATGGAAAATCTTAACTCCTCTCATCCTGCAAAAAGCAATTTCAGGAGCAAGGCATTTGGTGAATACCCTTCAGGCCCTAGAGCAGCCAATGGCTAAAGCAAAGAACTGAAAATGCAAGAACAGTGAAACATAAACATTTCCTGAAAAGGGGATGGATGGTGTTGTAAAGGTAGGCATCCAAAGAGAGAGATCCAAAGAGAGACCAGAAAGGCCTGGGGGAGAGGAGAAGGAAATAAGGTTTGAAGAGACACCATCCAAAAGGAAGGAATCTAGAAAAAGGTGTTGAGCTGTGAAAGGTCCAGAATTGGTCTCCAAGTGCCCTCCTTCCTGCGAACCAGAAACATTCTGGAGTGAAAACCCCTCCCTACCTGGACTGGAGGAACAGCATGAATAATGCCCTGGTCTAACAGAGAATAAAGCACCTCTGGGGAAAACAAAGAAAGCCAATCCCAAGAAGTTTGAGGGATGCCTAAAAGGAAGGAAGAGGTTTCCAAACCATGAAATACCCCAGCAGATAAGACAGGACCCAAGAATTTGTTGTGATTCTCAACCAGCTTGGAAGGGACAGGGAAAGACAAAGGGATAAAGGGCCAGCATGCATTGGAGATGTGCTGGACTTCACTTCCAGGTGTGCACACTAATCTGGAATTTGTTCAGTGTCATGCACTGACCATCACAGACAATTGTCTCAGTACACTTTTTTTGTCAATGTCATGACTGTCTGCAAATGGGCATCTGCAATCAACTACTGCCATTGATTTGCTCTGCTACAATGCTTAGTTACCTTTTATCCTTTCTCATCATTTATGCTTCCTGATGCCAGCCTTCTCTGCCCGCTTTCTTGAACACAAATTATTCTGGAACTATGCATTCCTAAGGATGCTTTGACTGATACATTGTTATTACTTTGAAGAGTAATAAATGTATGTGATGTTGTCAATTTTCACCTTATCCTCACTTTTGGGTTCGGATCTCTCACTTTTGGGTTCAGATCTGACTTGGCTGTTACTAAAGCTCATGATCACAAACTTTGCTCTTTGGCACATCTCTTTACCCAGAATGCACCTTATGCATTAATTGAGATCTTGTTTGTCACTTCACGAAGAACATTGGTTGCTTTGTGCTCTTGGGTGAAGATAAGAGTTTTTCAATCTTAATACATATATTTCATTATCGTTCTACCTTCTGAGTCTCCTTAAACCCTTTTTACTACCTTTTAGGTAACTCTTACTTCCTTTGCTGACAGGACCATTCACTCCCTTTGTAGTGGTTCGCTATATATTTTACTACCATTGCTAGTAGATGCTCCCATTTTCCTGTCTTAAAAAAATAAATAAATGTCTTCTTCCTGTTTTAGTGCATATGTGCATGCTAGTGTATTTTTGGTACTGTCCTATTTTGTTTAAAATGACCAACAAATCAGAAAAGCCCTTGGGCTTTAAGAAATGTATAAAATGTGGCAAGAAAATGCCTCTCAGTGATTTACACACTATGTGTGTGGATTGTTTGTGGGCATTACATCTTCAAGAGGACTGTAGCATTTATAACCACTTTAACCAGAGGGTCTTGTTTGGCCATAAAAACAAATTAATGTTAAAAGGTCTACTTCCCTTTTCTGAAGCTTTTGCTGGTTCTGACTCTGTATCTAATAGTAATCCAAGCCTCAAAAATGTCACTCATTGACTCCGAAAGATTCCTAGGAGCCATCAAGCAAAAGCCTAAATTACCAGATCCATCAGGGCTTTTGGATCCTGAGTACTTCTAGGGCTGGTTCAGACAAATCTTCAGAGCTGTCAGGTCCTATGGCTCTGACAAGGTCAGATTGGACAGGGAGTCTGGCCTTAGTTGAAATAATTTCCCCCTTCCAGATCTAGGCGTAGGTCTTTAGCCTTATCTTCTCAATCCACCGGAAGCCTCTCAGCTGATTACATTGATAGAGTGGCACAAAGGCTCCTAAGTACTTCAGCACTGGTCAGTCTTTTGTCAGATCTGATCCCTTGGGCTTCAAATCCAACCAAGCCTCCTACCTTGATTACTGTTCCTCCTCTGACTTTCATCCAAGCTTCGGAGTTGAGAGATTCGAACATGCAGATCCATCCAGCATCTGATCAGAGGACTTCTCATTCGGATCATATGTTTGCCTCGAGTTCCTCTGCTCTGTTTGAGCTGGAGGACTCTCAGAGCTATTTTGCACTGGTCGGTCTGGGGATTGGGTATTAACTGAGGCTTTCAGATCAGTCCCTGATCCTCAGGGCTTTGGCTCAGGTGAGTTCGACTCCGGCTTCATCTTTGGATATTGTCTTCTGGATCCAAGGGGGTCACAACTCTGAGTGTTATTTTGTCTAATCCAGAGGCCCGCTTGGTTCTGGAGCAAACTGCTTTTGGGGCTCAGAAGAGGGCTATGGCTTCTGCAGACTCTTGGACCAAGTCTTCTTTGGATCTACAGAACCCCCTTGTTTGGCCAGAGTGTCTTCCTTCTGTGCCACCTCTTCTACAGGGACAACGTGAACCTAGTCTTCAGGCTACCACAACTGGTACCCCTCGCTTCTTTCAAAACCTCCTCAGAGTATCCCATCAAGTAAGTCCCTATGAAGAGGACATGCAAGAGGAAGAATTTGGACTCAACTGAGTAGTCTGTCACCTCTGATACTGACCTCGATGAGGGAGAAGAATCCCCATGGTCCCCTACTGAAGATGTCTCCTTTGAAAACATCCTTGAATTTTTGAATCAGAGAGGTGGCTGGGGTACAGCAATTATATGGGTCTATATTAGAAGACCGAAGAGGCGTTTCAGTGAACACTTCTTCAGTGACAAACAAAGAGTGAAACACTAACGAGAGCTCAGAGTTGATATATTTAGTTGGGGGTCGGGGGCATAGCCCCCCACATTGGGGGTGGGGGGTGGGAGGCAAAGGCCTCCAGTCAGTTTGTTTGAAAGTGTGTTTGTGTGTTTTTGGTACTAGCGATTTCTTTCCCAGGGAAAGCAATCGCTGTTATGATCGTTCACGTTTTAATGTGTTCGCACTTTGTGTCACTGAAGAGGCATTTTTTGAAACACCTCTTCGGTCTTCTAATATAGACCCCAATTGTATTACTTCCCCTAATATGTTACCATAGGAGGACAAATCCCTAATTAAAGATAATCAGTTTCATTGTTTAAATACTGACTTTTTAAATTTAGGTGGTTGTTAGGATACATTTGCAAACTGATGTAACATAGCCTTAAATAAGTGCAGGCGCACAAAAAACAAAAATAGGGAGAGAATGTTTACTTGGAAGTGACTCATGGTTCATGGGTTCGTGGGTAAATACTAAGCTATCAGTCTGCAGACTATTGCAAGCATAGCCAATAACCAGATGCTAGAATCAAACAGTGTACCTTGTTTCTGCAAGGTAAAGGCCTTAATCATCATGCCAACCCTGCCCCCACCTCCCCAAAAAAGATTTGCAGCCCAGCCAGGCAGGAGCTGAAGCTACAGTCTTGTAATATGCACTTAGATGTGTAATCCATTGCGACACTGGTCCCAGTAAATATGAGTGCTTAGGTTCATGGCTAAGTACAAGGCTAGTTGCCCTTGTGGGTCATTTTAAGCTACTTTAATTTCACTTTCAAATGTGAGACTCAAACCCTCTACCTCGTGTCAGTTCACCATTATACCAACCCTTTGATAGGTAAAGGAGTGAAATTCATTAATTTAGTGATGTAGTTGAGTGTATGGGCACACCAACAGAATTATTATGTTTACCAATTGATGGCAGCATTTTGTCTGATGATACAAGCCACTGGGTTGGTACATGGTGGCTTGGGGGATTCCTGTTTATGGGTTATGATCAATTCCACAAAAAAATCCATTACCACACAAACCTCTAAACCATTCAAAATCAAATACAGCATGATGCTGTCTTAGATTTGTGACTGTTAACCAAACAGGGCAAATTAATATTTGCCATTGAAGAAAAAAAAAGTTGCAGCACTTCATTTTTTCAATTATGTAGTACATGGGAAGTAACATTTCAAAACTTAACTTGTAAATTCAAGAGATAGATGTCTAAGACTCCGAGTGCACACTGTAAAACTACTGCATACTGTCTAGTACACATAAAAGCAGGCATTTCAGTTGAATCCTTTTTTTGTAATGTATTCCCTTATTTAAGCTTTATAAAAGGCTTCCCATCTAATTGCAGATACAAGTGGTTCTGTGCCATATATTTGGAGTCACAAAGTACCATATATTCCCCTGATAGACTATGAACAGTACCTCTCAACCTCTTAGAGCAAGAAATCTGGACAAAGACATAAGGAGTGTATCTGTAGCTTCACACCACCGCCCCCCTCAGAGGATGCGGACAACTATGCAGAGCAGTATGCCAATGCAGTATACAAGCACCTGTACAACTACATGTACTCAGCCATACCCAACAGAACTAAAACCTGCTCCTCAAGGAAACACAGACCTCTTTGGTGGACATCCTCTATCAACGGGCTTTACAACAAAAGGCAGAAACTGTTGCCCAATGGTAAAAAGGAACAAATTCCAAACTGGAAAAACTCCCTCCTTGGCCTCAACAAGCAAATTAGATCACTAGTGAAAAACTCCAAAGCCAATTATGATCGAAACTAGCCTCCAAAACAAAGCTTCAATTACATCAGGAACTTCCATGGCAAAGCCCAGGTTTGTTCCGCATTAATACTTAACAGTATCACCTACACTGATCCTATTGACTTAGCCAACCTGCTAGCAGATAGGTTCAGTGCAAACTTCAGCTCCGTCCCACCAAAGGCCCTTTTGACATCCCTGATACTTGTCCCACACCTCACATCTATGTGGATTAAGTGTTAACGGCCCTATCCAAGGAAAATAACACAGCTTCCATGGGACCTGATAGTATCCCAGGCTGTATTCTGCACCATATCCAGCAAGAACTGTCTTCACCATTGAGCACCCTGTTCAAACCACAGGCGAAGTACAGGCTTCATCCCAGCAGACTGGAGAATTGCCATTGTCATCCCTTTGCACAAAGATGGTGCCACTACTGACCCTGGAAACTATCACCCCATTAGCTTGAAAAGTCATAGAGTGTATTACTATGGATCTCATAAAAAGGACATGGGCAATCTCCAAGCACTTGACCCGCCCAGTTTGGATTTGTCAAGGGCAGATCTTGCCTACTGAACCTGGTTGGCTTCTTTGAGACTGTCACTAAGGCCCTGGATAAAGGTAAGTCAGTACATACATCTTACCTTGACTTGGCCAAGGCCTTTGACACAATCCCTCACTCGGGCATCATCAAAAAGTTAACACAACGTGGCATAAATCCCTATCTCATCAGGTGGGTGGTCAACTGGGTCACCGACAGGACCCTCAAGGTCAAAATCATTGCCTCCACCTCTGATAGGAGACCTGTCACTTGTAGGGTTACCCAGGTATCTGTTCCAAGACCCCTACTCTTTGGCTTCTATTTCTCGGAGGGCCAGGTAAAGACAAAAGGCCTGTGGCTGACCAAGATTGTGGACAACTGTAAGTTGGGTGCTGTCACTGACTTCCCAAATAATGTTAACATACTGTAAGAGGGTCTCACAGCAACAGCAAAGTCATGGCCTCAAGCTAAAAGCAAAAAAAAAATGGTATCATCATACCATTCGACAAAAACATGGCCCCTACTGATTACCACATCAATGGCAACCCCTAAACACACAACCTGTGGTGAGAGACCTGGGTACTCAGGTTGATAATCTCACGCTCAACCATCATGTAGCGGCAGTGGTCAGAAAAGCCTTTTACTTGGTTCATCTCATAAGTAAAGGGATTGCATCCAGAAAAAAAGAGGTTATTACCTCTCTATACTCCTCCCTCATTAAACCAGTAATTGAGTATAATGCCCCATTTAGTATGTACCTCTCCAAACATCTGCACCAACTGGAAACGCCACAGAAATACCTTACAAAGAGAATCCATGGCCTCCAATACCTGTCCTATGCAGACAGGCTCAAATTGCTGTCACTCTGCAGGTTGCTCAGAGGTGGTCTGTGTCTCTCCTACAAGATGGATGGCGCAGTGGTGCAGCAGTAGCATTGTTGTCTCACAGCAAGAGATTCTCTGGTTTGATTCTTGGCTAGGGTGCCTTCTGTGTGGAGTCTGCATGTCCTCCCTGCATTCATGTGGATTTCCTCCGGGTGCTCCAATTTCCTCCCACGTTATAAAGACATGCATCTGGAGCATTTCTCCCCTGGACTCCTCTGAAAATTGGCTTTGTTCCAAGTCAGGCTTTCCTGGTTAACAAATGTTAAATAAATAAATGAAATCTAAATAAATAAAAGACAATCTTGGACCCTGCCCTACTGGAGGTGCTCCATATCCATAAGTCTAACTCCTCACGCATTACCCGCTCAAAAGGCCTGACTCTAATATGCAACCTCAAAAAAACCTGCTGAAGAGACATTTTGTTTACCAGAGGTTGCCCTGCCTCTGGAATAGACTTCTCATACACATCAGATAGAATGCCTTGCTGACCCTCTTCAAGCACAACCTTGATAAGTGAATGAGGAACCACAAATTTGTCCCAGGGGTTACACCTGTGTCCCTCAATGACAGGAGTAACGTGCTGAGTGAGGTTTCTTTTTGGGGAATGAACTCTTGGCTAAGCTTGTAAGGACCCAGGGCCAGTAGCCTAATAACCTGCTATGATCTTAAATAAAAGTGGGACAAAGGCCCACAAATAGGGAGAATTTGTAAATATTCCTCTTACAAACTTAGAAAGTTTATAGAGTAACAGATTTTGCATTAGCGTGAATTAAGTAATTTGCCAGAAAAAACACAATTTTATGAGGAACGGACCAAAAAGTTGAGGCAAAAATGTGGGCATTCTGTGAAAGTATGTACAGTTGAGAGGTATGCTACCAACTGCTACTTACATTAAAACTTTTTAGAATGGCCGTTCATTGTGGTTACTATAGAAATGAGCCACAATGAATGATCAGATGTAAAAGTTGTAATAAAAGGAGCAGTTGGTAACACACCTCTGAACCCCTTAGAGCAAAAAATCTGGACTAAGCCATAAATAAAAGTGGGGCAAAAGTCCAGAAATAGGGACAGTTGTTAAACATTGCTCTTACAAACCTAAAACATTGATAGAATAACAAATTTTGCGTTAACATTAATTTTCTGCAGGGTATGAAGTTTGAAACTCAAATGTCTGTCATTATTTTCTGACTTCAGTCAGTGATTTGCCCCTATTTTGCCAGGAAACCACAAACTTATGAAAAACTGACCAAAATTATAAGGCAAAAATCTGTATATTCTGTGAAAATCTGTACAGTTAAGAGGTAATCACTTGTAACAGGGACTCCTTGCCATGCCACTCATCGTCTTAGAACAAGAAAGATGAACAAGAGCAAAACCACAGTACTCAAAAACACAAACTACTAAAAAACACGAATGGCACTGGGAAGCAATAAGGACCAGCTCAGAAGCTTAACTAATATTATATAAAATATACCGGATAGCCGAAAAACAGAAGAAGCACTATTTGAGTGTTTTTATGTTTTTTGGCTCTCCTGTATATTTCATATTTTATTTATTTATTTTATTTTACATTTGTTGACCGGGCTAGTCTGGCTGGATACATGTCCATTTTCAGCAGAGGCCCGAGGAGAAAAGCTCCACTAAATACTAAGTACATTACAAAATATTACAAATGTTTATAAGTAACAAATTAGAAAATCATAACATCACACAGAATGCAAGATAGATTCAGGAGAAGCACATTTCGATGAGCAGTTAATACCATATTAGCAATTTTACATAGAATGTACCTAGGTCGATTAGTACTGTAAAAGGAGAAGAAATAAGACAGATACTAATAGGAAGAGTGAAGGAGAGATGTAGTATGAGAAAGAAAAGGTTAGCCTGGTGTACTGCAGGAACAAAGCCAATGATTTAGGTAGTACAGTTTAATTTTCTGTTTGAATTGAGGCAGGGATGTAGTCAAAGTTATGTCACAAGGTAAGAGATTCCAGCATTTACCTATAGTGTTAGTGAAAAGAGAACAACCTGCTGTGTTGTTTGCCTTTATTGATTTAGTCATAAGTTTACTAGAGGAGCGAGTTCAGATTATTATCGGGATTAGGAGTTGAGAGAGTATAGGGGTGTTGTCAGGTAGGTGTAATATGTTGTGAGCTATAGTGAGTTGAGGAATTTTTAGGTAGTTTTGAAATTCGAGCCAGCCAAGTTGCTTTAGATTTATACAGTGGTGAGTCCTAAAGGGGTTACTAGTGGCGAAACGTGCTATGTTATTATAGCAAGTTTCAAGTTTGTTAAGATTGTTTTTCTTGAGGTTGGTATAAATGGGAGAAGCATATAGGAGAGTAGATAGGAGATGGGTTTGAGCACATTTGGTTCTTGTTGCTGGGGTTAGAAAAGGTTTAATACGATATAGGGATCCAATTTGTTTGTTAACAACCTTGATGGTGTTGTTTATGTGCTGATCGAAGGAAAGATGATTGTCAATGGTTATTCCAAGAAGTTTAGTAGTTGGATCAGGCGAGATGATAGTGCCATTATTAGAAGAAATGGTAAAGTTTAAAGGGGGACCGAGGTGTGGGGAGAAGAGGAGGAGTTTAGTTTTTTGCATTTAGTAGGAGAAACCGTTTAGAAAACCAAGTTTCTACTTTGTTAAAGGTATTTTGTGTTAAGGAGGTCAGTTCAGTAGAAGAAGGTGCGGAGCAGATAAGGGTAGAATCATCTGCATATTGTATGCAGGTAGCTTGTGGTATAGCAGTCTGAAGATCGTTTATAAAGAGGGTGAACAGAAGTGGACCTAGAATGGAGCCCTGGGGAACTCCGATGGAAATGGGCAAGAGAGAAGAGATGTGATTTTCCCAAATTACTGCTTGTTGTCTGTTGTTAAGGTAAGATTTAAACCAATTTGTGGCTAGTTTATCACAAGGAAGAGATTCGAGAATATTGATTAAGAGAGAGTGGTTAACCATGTCGAAAGCTTTTGAGAGATCAATGAAAAGAGCGGAGGAGAGAGAATGGTTGTTTCGATTTTTGTTGATAGTATCTATAAAGGAGAGAAGGGCAGTGGTGGTACTATGATGGGGTCTAAAACCATGCTGGCAGTTTGCTATTATGTTGTGGAGGGAGAGGTGGTGTACCAGTTGCTGGTGAATACATTTTTCCATTATTTTTGCAAGGGGTGAAAGAAGAGCAATTGGTCTAAAGTTGGAAAGGTCAAGGGAGTTTCCACCTTTATGAAGTGGTATAATATAGGAGACTTTCCATATATCAGGGATGGTTCCTTCTTGGATAGTTCTGTTGATGAGTAAGGAAATAGGATAAGCAATTTCTTTAGCAGCTTTCTGAAGGAAAAGAGAAGGGAGCTTGTCAGCAGAAGGGGTGCAGGGTTTAAGTTTGTGAATGAGTTTGAAGATGAAAGAGGTAGATATAGGTTTTAGAGTGAAACTGAGGGAAGAGGTAGTTCTGTTAGGTGGTATATGAGAGTTGTTAGTGTTCATTTGTTTGGCTAGGGTTTGAATAGTTTCAGAGAAAAAAGAGTTGAAAGCATTGGCAGTCTGGAGAGGGGTTTCTGGGTCAGCATTTAGAGGGGAAGGAGTTTTCGCAGTTCCTGGGGAAAGAAGTCTATTTACTGATGACCAGAACTGTTTAGGGTTGTTAATATGTGTTTCCTGGAGGTTACAGTAGAAGTTTTTCTTGTCAGAGATTATTGATTTTTGCTAAATTACGAAGCTGGCGGAATTTAACTAAGTCAGGGTTTAGTTTATTACATCTCCAAGATTTCCATGCTTTGTTTCTAGCAAGCATGAGTTTTTGTGTTGGTGGTCAGCCATGGGGCGATTTGGTCTTTACTCTAATAGAGCGTTCTGGTGCATGAGAATCAAGTATAGATAGGAATGTGGAATTAAAGAATAATACTGCTTCTTCTAGGGGGAGTGATTTTAAGCAATTCCAATTACATGCACTCAGTTCGGCTTTAAAAGGTCTATGTTAAAGTGTTTGACTGATCGAATTAGCCTTGTATTTGGGAGGTTAACAAATTCTGATTGTGTCTAGAAATGTAGGTTAGGCAGTGGTCGCTGATGTCATCAGGCATAATACCTACCTTATAATGTGTCTTAACTTTATTAGTTAGTATCCAGTCTAATATACTCTCTTTCTTACTGGGTTTATTGACTCTTGTAGTTGAGGTAATACTTTGTGAAAACCCATGTAGGTTAATATGGGAGGTGGGATTGACTGTATTTATAGTGTTCCAGTCTATGTTAACGTCACCAAGAATTATGGTTTCTTGGGGGTAGTTGGTAGAAACCCAGCTTAAAAAGTCTTCTAGTATTGGAATGTTATTACCTGGGGGAAGATACAAACAAATAATGTAAATAGATTTTTTGGGGTTAAGTTGGAGTTTAATAATGATGGTTTCTGTTTTGCTATTTAGGTTTGGGCATTCTGGTTGAATAGATATGTTAAGTTGATTTTTGAAGAGTATTGCTACTCCTCCACCCTTACGTTTTAAGCGGTCGTGTCTTATTATGTTATAACCCTGGGGTACAATCTCTGAGTCTTTTGTGCCTGGGGTAAGCCAGGTTTCAGAGAGGCAAAGGATGTCAAATGAGTGTATATCTAAGAGGGCATGGATGAAAGGTATTTTGTTATTTATGCTTTGGATGTTAAGGTGTCCTATAAGGAAGTTATTGTTGGGGTTAGGCAAGCAGTTTTGGGGAGGTGGTGAGGTAGGGCCAGGGTTGGGGTGGATGTCTCCATCTAGTAGAGTAGGATTAATAAGTTTTGTTAAGTAGTTCTTATTTAGAATTGTTAGAGATTTTGTTTTTGCAAGATAGTAGGGGGTATGTAAGGTGATGTTGCCTATGGAATTTAGATAGGTGATAACTAGGGGTGGAATTAACATTAGGGTAGGTTGTGAATGTGAGTCTAGTAGAGGTGTGTTTATGTGTGGAGATAAGAGAGTTATCTAGTGAAATTTCAAGAAAAGTGAGAAGGTATGTAGAAAGAAGGGTGGTTGTGATTGCGATAGAGAGTACAGGCATAGTTCGTATGTAGGGAGGCATCATTTAGTAATTAGAGAGGTGAGGAAGTAGAGGGAAAGTGTAAGGGGAGAAAATAGAATGTGGTAAGCAATATAGGGGAAAGTCTGTAGTTTAAAGCAGTAGGTAGATAAGAAAGGATATTAATTGGAAAAGAGAAAGAAAGGCTGGAGTGGAAGGAAAGTGTAAGGAGAGAAGTCTAGGTAATAGTGAAAGGTAATAGAAGATGTATGGTCTTGGGGCAGAGATAGAGTAGGAAGGGATGTACTAAGGCTGGGGAACAATTTGGCGGGAAGGAGAGTAATAGGATAGGAGGGCTAGGGTGTGGCTATAGAGCTATAAATGTAGGACCCGGGGGGGTGGGTGGGAATTGGGGGTAGGGAGGGGAGCGGAGTGAGCCCGCAGGGCGAACGGAGCGGGTAGAAACAACTGAGGTATAGCCAGGAGACAATCAGAAAAGCAGGTGAGACTATAGGAGCAGCGAGTGTCAATAGGCAAGGGGTAAGATAGGAACCAGATACCAGAGGGGATAGGAGAAAGGTAAGGAGGAGTATGACAGAAAAGAGTACTGAGGATTTAGGAGGAGATGAGTGAGGTGTAATGGAAGAGAGTAGGGCAGGTTACTGGAGAGATATCAGCACAGGTGGTAAGGAGAATAGGCAGTCGGTAAGGAAGAAAATGGAGGTAGAGGGATGGAAAACCAAATTAGCAGAGTAGACTGAGGAGGGCTAATCAGGGGAAATAGGAGGAAGCAAAGAAGAAAGAGAGAGAGTAGAGCACCACCTAGTGGCTGGTATAGGTAAATGAGAGGGAGAATGGGGAAAATACAAACAGGACAAGGGAATGAAAAAAAGAAAGAAAAATGAGGGCAGGAAAAGGTGAGAGTGAGGGGGGTTTTGGGGGATAAGAGAGGAGAGGTACTGGCTGCTAGGCACACAAACGCAGGCAGAGTAATGCTTCTGAGCTGGTCCTTACTGCTTCAGAGTGTCGTTCGTATTTTTGCTATGAACATTGAGCAGTGTTTTGCTTAGAAGTGCTTACCAACTGCTCCTGACAGTAAACGCTAGCTTTTTAAAACGATCGTTCATTGTGGTTACTATGGAAACAAACCACAAAGACCGATCATTCTAAAAATTAAACTTTTATTATAAGGAGCTGTTGGTAAGCTGCAGGAACTCTCTGCACATAAGCTGTTGTACTGATTCAGCAGTATACCTGTCAGCCTCATACCTCATAGTGGAAGACATCCTGCCAAAACCTAAGGCAGCTCTTCCAGGACTGCTACAGCTATCAGCCTCGTAGAGCAAGAAATCTGGACAAAACCTAAGGCAGCCCTTTGGCTGCTGATTTACCTCTCAGCCTCTTACAGCAAGAAATCCAGACAAAACCTAAAGCAGCCCTTTGACTGCTGATATATCTCTCAGCCTCCTACAGCAAGAAATCCAGACATACCCTAAAATAACACAGGGAACAAGAATAGGGACAGTCTGTACCTATTGACCTTAAAAGTAGAAAGTTGCTCCCTGCCAATACCAGCAAGACGTGATTTTACCGGTATACTGTTTCGGCAGCCCTTCTGCTGCTGATGTACGTGTCAGGTATAAATCAGGACAAAACCTAAAACCAGGGAGGGAAAAAACAGCTAATATACATATAGATTTTATATATTGACCTTACAAAATTAGAAAGTTGCTGGAATAACACAAATATGTCTTGAAACCAATCTGCAAGAGCCGGGAAAAGCAGAGACCGATCATTCGTAAATGTAAGAGTAAAACAATTGATCATTGATGCGAGTAGAGGAAGTATATCAGTAAATAGAAAAAAAAACTCAACAAAAAAAAAAAAAATACCACAACTCAGGATATTACATAAAGTTTGCAGATTGATCAGCTGCACAGTTATTACCTAGGCACAGACTATATGAGCAAAGACACAGCTAAGTTGGAATGTTAAGTCCTGGTAGGAACTTAAAACCTAAGGGTAGTTGACACTGGGAGCCCAAACAGGATTGAAATCAAAGCTATACAGGATGTTTAAAAGAAAAATGACAATGTGGGTGGGAATGAGAGTGATATAGGAAAATGGGCATTAATTTAGTGAGCTGTAATTTTGACCCGAATTTTAAACACCGGGTTTGTCCCTTTAAATACTGCACAGGTCTGCCCTTACTTTATGTATACAAGTGCCCTATAGCTTCTGTAGCACCTACATACCTCTCAAGCTATCCACATGGGACAGTATGGGCCAAGCTGTAACACCTACAGGGAACTATTACACGTTAGGGTGGCATATATGACTACCAAGGTGTACTATGACTGTGCTATTGACATAAATCAAGTGAATGTTAAATCCATGTACAAGGGATTTCGCAACAGTGATCACAGTCTGTGACAGCATGACACTATATCATGCACAGTACAGAGAGTTTGAACACAAAAATTAGTTACCAATTCGAACAGCTACTACAGCCATTTATTTACTCTTAATTCCTGTGGGGAGAATATCTGTTAACAATACATAACTGTTCCTATAAATATTTACATGTCCCTGGATTCGAACCCTGGTCTGTGTGTGACAAAATGTACATCGCACCTAGTGTTTATCAGACTGAGCCACTGCTGAATATTGACTGACTGATATGTGCCTAGACCTTGCCTGGTTAAAAAATATGACCTGTTAATAGAGGTAGAGTGTTATACCAGACTGCAGTGACACTTGAACATGCATGCCTGAGACAGTAAGTGAACTGTGCATTAATACATAGTTCATAGGTAGATACTAGGCTATCGGCCCAAGGGCCTACACAAGCCTAGCCAACAAGGTTCCCTGGCTTACTCCACCCAAGAAAGTTATTTTCCTGTGCCACTGTCGAGCAGAGTCACAGAAGTGATGAATGCAGGGGTAGGCAATTCACCCCTAGTTTGTGGAAATGTGTGATGTGTACAGACCATATTGGAGTGCTGGGTTGGCTACCTGACCCATATACAGGTGCAGGTGGTATATTTGCAGTCTACAGCTATTACAGTTTCATGCTTGCCTGCAGCAGTGTACCTAAGATCAGGAATGCATATAGCTGAAATGCAGTGGTTAACACCACACAATCCTGAGATACACAATATACATTTGGCATTTCTCTTATTGATTCAAATCTTAGTGCAGGAGAAATATCATAATACATTATATCTTGTAGTACAGCTCCACATCTACAGTTTAGCAGAACACTCTTTATTAGCTAACCTTCAGTCACTTAGTGTTTTTATTCCCATTTTTACTTCACAGCAATTGTAATACTCAAGTTGATGTCCAAAAGCCCAAAATGCACACATATTGAACAACACAGCTTTATTAGGGGTGACATCATGCGGTGATTGGTATATATCTACAGTCTTTATTGATGAATGGTTCCTATAATGCAGGTGTTGCAGTACAGCTGTAATTCCACAATTAATGCAGTAAACACTTTTGTATTTCCTTAATATTACTGTTGTAGTAGAACTTTATTTCCTTTACATTATTAATGCAGTAGAAACTTTTTATTTCCTTGACATTATCAGTTTTCATGCTTTCATCTTTATTGAACTGTACCTGGCATTACTCACTTGTATCAGTTCAGGTTTATGACCACATGCATTGTGGTACACTCAAAACTGAAGATACCTACTGGCAGTTACTACTGTACTCGATCTTGTTTATATGACTAAAGATTGCAAGATACATCTGTACTCACCACACTCATGGCACAACCTGGCCAGGCATGCTGCATGGGCCTCCAGGTTGCAAGCTCTCTCCTTGGCAGCTGTGGGGAGAGAAACACATCATTATGCGTACCTGTCTATCACACATGCAGATTAGTTATTAGTAAAACAATGCTAACAATACTTACAGACTTGTGGAGCATTGTCATCCCAGGCATCTTGGATCCAAGTGGCCAAGAGATCCCCCTTCCTTAGCTTCAAGTGATCATAATGGTGATACACCTGCTCACCTGTGTGGGGGATACTAGTTACACTGGTGAGATCACATGCCAGACACTCCCAGGCCTCTGATTTGTATTCTGACCCCTGGTACTGGCCCTGCAGCAGCCGAATGTCATGGTCTTTTACAAGGAATAAAACCATGACCCTGGACTCCAAAATGCCCACTGCTGTGCCCAGAATCACCAACATCCTGGAAGAAAGAGGTATTGGCTTTAATATATAAAGATGGTAATGACCCATCACATCTAGCTTCCTTTAGACACATTTCAATTCTAAACCATGATTATAAATTGTCTATAATGGCTAAAAGAATTCTAAAACTGATGCCAAAATTGATAGATATGGATCAGTGTAGTTTAGTGGAAGGGAAGCAAACATTTGACAACATTAATAGAACAATGATGATCCAGAGGGAAGCAAAATGGCAGAAAATACCCCCTGTTTTTGATGGGTCTTGATGCAGAGAAAGTATTCAACAGAGTAAGATGTGATTTTTATGAGAAGGGCAATGGAAGCATTTGCATTCCTTGATAAAATTATAAAGTTGATTAGGAGGATGTATGAGGGATCGGAAGTGAAAATTAAATTGGGAGCATTCCTCTATGATAAGTTCTGTTTGAGGAGAGGAACCAGGCAGGGGGGTGTCCTCTTTCGCCTTTGTTATTTGTGTTATATTTAGAACCACTGGCAAAGAAAATAAGGCACCCAGAAATTTAAGGATATATATATTTTTATTTATTTTACATTTGTTTTCCTGGAAGGTCTGCCTGGACACAGGTAATTTTTCATTCGGAGGCCCAGGGAGAAAAGCTCCAATTACAGTATATACAGCAGACAGAAAAAAACATTGTTATAAAAGGTGGCAAAATGCAACAGTTAATATAAAAGTAGACAAAATACAAAACATAAAAATGCTTTAATATAGCACAAATGTTTGACAAATAACCAAACTGATATTCTTAAGTGTATGCAAAAAAAAAAAATAGTCGTAGTATATACATCATATTGAATCATGTTAGATTTTTTTGATAGAATACAAATTTCAGTTATATATGTATACATAGTGTCAATAAGGGTATGGATCCTAGAATGTATTTTCAAGGAGAGAAATAGGACATGACTAGGTTTATGCTCCTAAGGTAGTGGAATAGGTAGTGGAATTGTTAGGAACTGGCCATAGTTGGTATGGTAGTCAAGAAAAGCTGGCTTTATTTGCAGATTATATTATTTTATACTTGATAAAACCAGGAATGGACATTTTAGTGTTGTGGAACATTTTGTGACAGTTTCAGGTCTTTTCAGGATACAAAAATTAATGAAGACCAAACAAAGGCAATAGCTGTAAACTATGTACCCACACATGAATTGGTTTAGCAATAGCCATATTTATGGGGACATGATAAAATGAAATACTTAGGAGTATGGATTAAAAATAAATTCTGTTATGGCAGCTTAGGATGTGTGATAAGCCACTAAACAAAAGATACTACAAAAATTGAGAAATTGGAAGCTGTTGTATGGCTACGGATAGCAATATACAAACAGTTAAAATGTTTTTGGTCCCTTTAGTTTCATATACAGGTCAGGTATACTTTTATCAATCAGAGAACAAACTGTGCATCGCAATTAATAAAGAGATGAAGGATTTTACCTGGGAGGGGAGGATGGCAAGTGTCAAGTGGGATAAACTGATTCTTCCAAATGACCACGGAGGATTGGGATTATCTGATTTTAAGGGGCATTTCAGAGCTGCACAGTAAAGGCTCATATACATAGCACAAGCAGAAAGTTATAATTCAAAGTGGACAGGGATTTTGATGAAATGGGGGGGGTGTCATGAAACAAGGAGAGACTGAAATTTTGGATGGGGATCCTTAAGTAGAATAACAATAACACACAAATGGAGAAAGAAGATTATGCTAATAGGGATGACTGCCATTAGGAATACAGACAATAGCAAGAAGGGACTGGAATTTACTGGAGAAAACTGGCAAAGAAACCAAGTATTGGAAGCAAACAATTAGAAAGGGAAAGGTAATAGAATGGGAAGAGGCCAATATTTATTTGGACTGCAGGCTAGAGATTGCCTTCCCTAACACGGAGTGATATCATAGTATAGGCAAAGCGAAAGAAATAGGGGGATCTTAAGAGAAAGACTAGCACTGGTAGAGTTTTCAGTAGACTTTAGAGTAGAAACTGCTTTTAAAAATTGGATAATTAGTACAACATATAAAATATTGCATGATAACATTAACAATCAATCATAAGTGGCTAGAAAGGACTGGGAAGAGAAACTGGATAAACATATGTGTATGTCTTCGAAATATGCATCAGCATCTAGAATATTTAGGATCTCTGCCTGGAAGTGTTTTCATAGGTAGTTTATACCCCAAGTAGACTCCAAAGAATTCTTTCATAAGTAGATAGCAAATGTCGGAGTGTGATGGGGGAAGAAAGAGATAATTGGGAACACATTTTTGACAGTGTAATGAGTTGGCAGATTTTTAGAATTCCCTGCAGACTGCTCTATCAAAAATATTGGGTGAGCAAATTGGTATAACGAAGAAAATAATTTTTTGAGCTATAATAATCAGAACTGCCTAGACATAGTAAGACCTTGCTGAGTCTAATTATAGTGGCTACCAAAAATGCAGTTACTAAAAAATGGAAATCAAAGTTTAAATCAACTGTACTAGAAGTAGTGAAATGTATTAAAAGAGATAAAACAACTGGAAATGGGATCTTTAGAAAAGGGGAGGAGAAAATTGCATAGACAAAATGGGAATCATGGAAACAATATAGGCAGAATAAAATTTTGAAGGAGGGATAAGGTTTAAAAGAAGACCAGATTTGAATGAACTATGTAATGCTTGTCTGACAATGACTGGATAGATTATAAGTGTGCTGTACTATGCAGCTAAAATATGTCAATATAGTTTGATTTCATTTATATAAATGTATGATTTCCTATGTCATGAGTGATAATTTAATAAAAATGTTTCATGTTTTAAAAGTATTCAGATATTTGGATTTGGTTGTTGAGTATGTAGTACACTGAAAATGTTTACATAAGTAAAGTCACTTAGCATTACTATAACATGATATAGCAGAGGAGAGAATCTTGTCATAGTTGTTTTTCCCCTTGTCTCTCCTCTTTTCATAGGTTCATAGGTATGTACTAGGCTAATGGCCCTGGGGCCTTTACAAGTCTAGCCGCAGGATTATCCTGGCAATGTACCACCTGACCTTAGTTCCCAGTGCCTTTGTCGAGTAGAGCCAGTGGCGTTATCCCTGGGGTGAAGTTTCTATTTCCCATCCACTCATCGAGATTTCTCTTGAAGAGGGTCAGCAAGATGCTCTGCTTGACATGTATGGGAAGTCTATTCCATAGCATGGGCAGTCTCTGGGTTATGAACCTGTCCCTCCAGTATGTTTTTTTGATTGTGGTAATGAGGTCATGGTCTCTGGAGTGTGTGGTGTGGAGGGATTGGGATTTCTTTAGATGTAGCATTTCTAACTGAGCTGGGTCAGACATGGCTTTGTAAGTCAAGCAGAGATTGCCTCTAAGTAGGTGATATGAGACAGAGAATGGTTGTAGTTTTTTGAGTCTGTCCCTATAGGACAAGTGTTTAAGGCCTAGGATCCTCTTTGTGAGATACTTTTGCGACTTTTCCAGTTGTTGCAGGTGTCTAGTGAGGTACATGCCAAATGGGGCATTGTACTCAATGATTGGCCTAATGAGGGAAGAGTAGAGGGAGACAATGACCTCTTTCTTCCTGGATGCAAAACACTTAGTAATGAGATGTGCCACATAGAAGGACTTTCTGACCACAGTGGCAATGTGGTGATCAAAAAAGAGGTTGCTGTCAACCTGTGTTCCCAGATCTCTTATAATGCCTTCTGTGTTTAGTGGGCTACCATCGATGTGATAATTCACAGGGACCGTTTTTTTCCCAAAGGGGATGATGACACATTTTTTGGCATTGAGTTTAAGGCCATGGTTCTGACACCAGTCGTTGGTCTCATTGAGGCCATTCTGTAGGATGTCGACATCACTTGGGAGTTAATAATAGCTCCCAAACTGCATCATCTGCAAACTTTGTCAGCCAGAGTCACTTCGTGTTGGCCTGGACTTCAGAGAAGTAGATACCAAACAGGAGAGGACCCAGGACCTAACCCTTTGGGACTCCACTCATGACTAATCGATAGTCTGACTTGGAGTCAGCTACTTTTATACTGTGGGCTCTATCTGTGAGCCAGTTTGCAACCCAACTATATATATGGAAAGGGAGAAAGCAGGAACAGAAGATAATTCAAGGTTAAGAACTTAAGTGGGTTGGCCTTCTCAAATGTTCTCTGTGTATTAGGTAGAATGAACTAATGACACTAGACTGGGAGGAGTGTCCCAGATAAAATGTACAGTATAGGTGGCCAACTGCAAAGCCACCAAGTATAAGAACAAGACACTAGTAGGGAGGCCAGGTGGGAAACTATTCCAGGTACTAGATCTAGTCACTAAATGAAAGTTTTAAATGGATAAAGGAGCAAGGGGACTAGAGAATGTTTTTAACTGCAAAGAAATCAGTTATATATACCTGACTAAAACACAGAAACCTCACAAAAATGCACAGATTAAGCACTCACAAACAGAAAATATAATGTTCAGTGTGAAAAGGCAGTTTACAGTTAAGTAATTCAGTAAAATACAATTACAGCAATGAAAAATACAGTTAAAACAGTACACAAATGTAGTGAAACAGTAAAAAGCACTTTATAACAGTGCAAAATGTAGTAGATTAGTGGAATAGCACAATTATAAGTGTTAAAGAAGTGCAATTCAATGAAATAAATGTAAGAAATAACTTATTCTGCTCTTGGAATCTTAAGGAATTTCAGCTTTGTCCCAGTGATGAATCACCATTCCACAGCTTGGTAAATACAAGCACAGCCCCCTGCAGACACAGGGTTTATATACCAGAAAGGATGAAGAATCTAGAAGCTTGAATTACTACCCAGTCCTGCTAGCACCTGCTCTTACAACCAATCATTCATTCTAGAGAAGGTCAGGAAACCCTTTTACTCTCAATAACAAAGAAGACAAGACACTATCAGCAAAAGATGGCTGCCAGAAACACAGGAAACTCAACCAATAAAATCAGCAGGCCTTTATCCAGATTATGTTACCTGAGTAGAACACAGAAACCTTACAATAAATGCACAGAAAAGCACAGATACAGCACTCACAAACAGAAAATACAAGTCTCAGTACGAAAAAGCAATTTACAGTTTAGTAATTCAGTAAAAATGCAATTACAGTAATGAACAATTTTGCAGCTGCTAGCTCTAGCCACTAAATGAAAGTTTTAAACAGAAATATTTTACAAATAAAATTATTCTGACTGTAAGAAATATAACTATCACATTCACTCACATTCAGCCTCCAAATAACCAAGTTAAATATTTAGTAAGTGACTAGTAAAGTAGTTGAAAACTAGGTGATGTGAACGTGAATTGTTTGGACATAAATTCTAACTCCTTTATATCTAGCATGAGCTTATTTGGCCTCACACAGCTAATTAATAGCCTCACACATCATAGCTAGATATGAAATTCCCTATCAGACTGGATCCTAGTGTCAGATCCTAGCAAATACACCACCAGAAGTAGAATCTTTGACTGTCTCAGTGATCATTTCCCAATCCATACAACCAAATAACTCACATATCCACTTAAACAACTCTTAAAACTTTTTCAGATGAAATAAGAATGGCATTTGGTCTTGATAAATGTGCAAAAGCAACCTTTAAAGCAGGAAAGCTGCAGCACTAAGAAAACAACAGTATGGGACAGGAATGTGATATAAAAGAAATTGAGCAAGAGGGGTTGAATAAATATTTGGGAACTGATGAAGGATCAACAATAAAACACGAAAAAATGTGAATAAAACTTAGTAAGGAATGTTTTAGAAGACTAAAATTAATACTGAAAACAATGTTGACATCTAGGAGCAAAGTCCAAGGTATAAACTCATTTGTTCTTCCTGTCCTAAGTTACAGTTTTGGCTGGCCCCAAAAGGTGTTGGACAGGAAAACAAGAAGGATGCTTCATGCTCATCAAATGAGTTATAAAAATCAGTGTATACCAAGACAATATATTCTCTGTTCTGAAGGAGGTATGGCCTCCTCAAACTTGATTACATGTGTAGATCTGTAATTTTGGGACTGCGCACTTATATGCTGACCTCACAAGACCCAAATGTTGTGAAAGTTTTAAAACATGAGGAGGATAAGTCTAAGATGACTTCCCTGATTAATTTAGCAGTAGCATGTCAGTGTCAAACAGGAATGGAAATCAAACCAGAAGTAGATAAAAATCAGGCAGCAACTAAATGTGCCAAAAAACAAAAGAAAGAATATAAGATGAAGGATCACATGAGAATGCAAAAATGTGGAAAAAGCATAAATATAGTTGCAAGTATAGAAAACTTTTGGAATAACCTCATTTGATCTGGATCAAATGCAGGAATGGTTAAGGAGAGGTTAATTTAAACCAAAAGATGAAAGATTAATATGGAGAGCCAAAAACAGTAGACTACGTACACATTGCTTTGCAATGTCCATAGAACATGTGGAAGAAACAGACAAATGTAGGTTTTGTAAAACAGAATTGGAAACAGTTGCACATCTTGTTGCTGGTTGTGATATACTAATGACAGAAGGACTGTATAATGAAAGGCATAATAATGTAGCAATGCTGTTGCATTGGGGACTGTGCAAACATTATAATACTGAAGTAGCTGAAAAGCATGGAACATGAGCCACAAAACATTATAGAAAATAATGAAGTTTGTATCACATGGGGGTCACCTGATATTAACAGTTCAAAACATAGATGCGAGAAAACCAGATATAGTAATCCATGGAAAGAAAACAAAAATAGCATTGATCATTGAAATTGTTACCCTCAGTGATTACGGTGTCTTATGTACAGAGAAACACAAAGTCATAAAATACCAGGATATGCAGGCAGAAGTGAGGGCAATGTGAAAGAAGAATACCCAGACAGTTCCAATAGTAGTAGGAGCAAAGGGTTTTATGAAAAAAAAATTACAATTGTACTGAGGTATGTCATTGATACATATAATGCTATATGAATTGCAGAAGGAGTCAATATTGAACACATTGCAGGTGCTGTGAAGATCATTTCTGGCTGACATCAAAGATTGAAACAATGCTAATTTCATGAACTGTAATCATACTTTGACTTGGGAATGGGGTCCTTTCCAGTAATGGTATTAGAAACCCAAAAGACTTGGAGAAATTAAAAAGCCAGAGATCTCATATATCCACTTAAACAACATGCTTATAAAATAACATATAACCTTTCTAAGTTTTTCACAGAAAAGTTCATTTCTACCCTATCATCTAATAACTAGAACTTCCTAAAAACTCTCCCTTTAGACAATGCTGTAAATGAATTCAGTACAACTTTCCTGAATATCCTAAAATAGCTTTGCACCTCTTAGAATGAAGAAACTTAAAACCAAGAATTCAATCTGGCTATCCAAAAAAAGTAGAATGCTAATGCAGGATAGAGAAAAGCATGGAAAGAATGGCAAAAAATATAAAACACCTCAATATCTTGAAAACTTTGCAGTCATACTAAAAAGCAAATAAATGAAGACATACTCTATATAATAGCTTTCAGAATAATAGTTAATACAACCATAAAAAATTCTGGACAGCTAGTAAAAAACTTTGCATCCTAGGCAAAAATTCAGCTATAACTCCTCTCCCAATAACTCACCACTTGAAATGGCAATACAGTTCAATTCTTATTGCACAGATAGTACAGCATCTCTAACTAAGGATTCTCCAAAATGTAATCCTAACCCTGCCTAACAGCCATGTATCACTACAACCACTTTCACCTTCAAACCTGTGCCCACATCCTGTGTAAAACTACTCTTAAACTCAAAAGAATCTCTACTTCAGCTGATGACCTTCCAAGCATGTACATTAAAATAGCAGTCAATAGCATTGCCTATCTTGTCTCAGTCCTTATAAATAGGTCAGTCCAGGAACACTAGATCCCCTCTTTGGAAAATGTCATACATTATCCCGCTGCACAAAGGAGGAAATTCAACAGACATTACTTTTAGATCTATAGGAATCTTATCCTCCCCTCCAAAGTACTCAAAAAATGTATTCAAAAACAATTGATAAAATATCTCCTGTAGGAAGAACTCCTATTCCTCATAGAACATGGCTTCCATCCTTCCCATAGTACTAAAACCGCACTTCTTACCTATATAGATACTGTCAATAAAGCTAGAGATAATGAAACAGTAGTCTCCTCCCTATTTCTAGACTTGGCCAAAGCCAGAGTTTGCCAAAGCAAACGTCTGCTTCAAATGTCCTGATTAGGTCTCTCTCAGCCAACTCTTCTATAGTTCAAAAGCTACCTACACAATAGGTATCAGTAAATAAAGTGGCACTCTACACTCTGTCCATACCTTCCAGACACCACTGGTGTACCACAATGCTCTATCATTAGTCCCCTCCTCTTTAACATTCTCACCAACACTCGCCACACATCCACAAAACAGGCCTCTCTAGTACAGTACATAGATGACCCCACACTCATTTTCACATCTGGCATGACACACCTGTAAAAAATTACTCGGGAAGCTTTAACAACCACTGAAACATGGCTTTGTAACTCACGACTCATGCTCAAGCCTAAAAAACAAACTACTACTTTTTTCCCCAAATCCCTCTCTCATGAAAAAACAAATTTTAAAGTTCTGTCTCTTGATAATAAAACCACTTCTTATAGCAAATTATTAGGACTGATAATTGATCATTTTAATTTGACCTGCATATACAAAATTGCACAAGAAAAACACATAAAAAAACAGGGGTGTTTTATAGAGTGAAAAACTTTCTCACCAACACAACTAAATATACATTTGCCATTACTTATAACCTCCCCACACATCCTTACTTATTGTCACACCTCACAAAAATTAAAACTTGAATAATGCTATAACAAAATTGCTAAATTTGCAACAAATACCCCTTTCAGAACCTACCATTGTATAGCACTAAAAAGCCAAAACTGGTTAGAACTACTCCATCAACAAACATATACATAGCTATTTACCATCTATAAAATTATCCAGAATCCATCTGTAAGTCCAGCACTAAATACTATTCTACACAACTATTTTCCCAGTAAGTCATTATGATCCAATGGCCAAAAACACCTGTCTGTCCACAAAACTATCAAATCTGCTAGACATTCTCTGTATTCATACCACATCGCTAAGGCCTAGAACTCCTTACCTGTATCCACTAGGTCAATATCCTTGCTCCCATCCTTTAAAACGATTCTGAAAGACTTCCTAGCCAAAATTTGGCTTTGTTCTTCCCCCAACTCCAAGATAAACTATATTTCTAAATGTGACCAAATACCTATTCATATCTTACACTTCCATACTCTCCCTTCCTCATGCACTTATGCACTTCCTCACTTCTGTCAATTACTCACTTTATATTGCAATTCCTGTTTGTATTATAATAACTTACCTTTAATTTCTCTAAATAGTAAATCATTGTCATATAACTTGTATATATTCTTAACCAATGTTTTCATGTTATGCCTAATTTGGTATATAATTATTTAAACAGTGTTTTTTGTATTATTTTGAAGATTGTAAAATTATTGTCTTAAAATATTTTAGAGCTTTTCTTCCTGGGCATCTTCAGAAAATGGGGTTCCACCCAGTCAGACGTTTCAGTAATTAAATGTCAATAAATATATAGTAAAATATAAAATGCATCAAATAATTGCAAAAATAGACATTTAGGAAATATGTTATGACTGTATGAAAAGAATAGAATTTGCTAATAAATTTATTTACATGGGTAATACATGGGCTTTAATTATTTGAGTCCTGTAAACAGCATATTGTGTTTACTTTTAGTTATTTGGAATACAGATTTCCCAAGGAAGTGTTCTAATGCATAATGATAGCTTCTTTATTAGTTTGTTTTATATGAATGCTTATAGTGGTTTTGGATTGATAACTTGTAGATAGTTTTTTTTTTCTTTCTTTTTAACATCCACGCAAGCTGCTTTTTCTGATGCTCACTTCATTGTAGTGGAGGTCCAGTCCATATCTTTAGTAGTAGGAATCATGTTGTTGTTTTTTATGAAGGAAGTTGCTTCATCTGTATTATTGAATGTCTTGGTGCCATTCAAAAGATGATTTTTTATTTTTGCTAGGAAGATTATTTGAGCTTTAATATTGTTTTGTTATTCCACTAAAGGCCATAATTTTTTTCCATGTATCAATAGTTTTGACTCAGTAGTCATTGTCAAATCTTATGTTGAACTGATCATAGTTTAAAGGTGCTTTTGACCACACTGTCTTTAATACAAACCCTTTAACCAAATAGGAAAGAAACTTTATTACAGTAGACCTTGGTGGACTTTATGAGCTAGTTGGTGACAGGTTTCCTAGTGTCTGATGGGGTCTTTCAATACCACAAGAAAAACCTTCCTGAAGATTTAGGACTTTTGGTATCTAAGAGGATAAATTTGTTATTATGTCATCTCTTCCCATCTTTTTTCTATGTAAGCCAAAATTCTAATATTATACCTTCTTTCTCTAATTCTAAAGGGCATCAAGGTTGTTTTGCACCCAAGTATTTTGTTTTATAAGAAAGATTGTTTGCAGTTCTTCCTTAAGTCTTCTTTCATTGTCATTTAGAGTGGCCTCCATGTCTGTGATTTTTATTTGTTGTTGCTGAATCCTTTCTTTTTAAGATATCTGTTTGTTTTAGACTATTTTCTTTTAAATTGTCCAGGTTTTCTTGGAAGCTATTCATTTTTATTTGCAGTACTGTCTTTCAATGTACATTATTAAGGGCATTTTTGGATTAGTTATCAGAGAAAGTTCAATCAATTATTATTCTTACACTGGAACTTGAACAGGATCTTTAGAAATATATGTTTAACTCCTTGATAGTTGCAACATTTATCACATCAAATGCACAGTGATATACCCTCTCTATTGCTGCAATGCTGAAAATGTTTTTTTCTTTTCTGAAGCACTCAATTTGATATTACATTTTTTTGTGAGGGGGCAGGACTGGTCTACAACAAGTGGGATGCATAACCATTTCTGTCTGATGGATCCAGGCATGAAAAGTGCATTGAGAAATAAGTCAATTGGTTCCTCCACTTTATCTTTGGCAAATGTAGGAATGACATTGGCAGAAGTGGATCAAGGAGCTCTCCTAAAAAGGTCAGAAAAAGCTCTAATAGATGAATGTCTTCTGATCATTTTTGAATGGGTCTCTATAGTCATCTCAAAGGAAGATGGCTACCATATGCTGATGACCAAACAGCAGTCAAAGTGGAGAGAATGATGAGAGACCCAGAGTCAATAAAGAATTGGGCCAGAAATCTAAGGAAGCAGAGGATTTATGAAGGAAGGAAGTCCTTGCTGCACAAGAAAGGACAGAAGATCAAGGAGCAAAACAGGATGGCCTTGAGAACTGCTCTTGGCAGATAAATATTAAAGTAAAGTCGACATAGACTTAAGATCTTTTTGTGCAGATCTTTGCCAAGTTAATTAGCATGCCAAAATATTTGAAACTGAATACTGAGAGATTTCACATGGCTGGGAGACTTAGAAAGGGGTAATCCAACAGAAAGCATGTATTAGTAGCTTTGCAGTCTGCCAGAACCAAGACTGGACACTAAAGTAGAAAGAATAACAGCATAACTTGGGGAAAGCACACAATATGTTTGGTTGACTATTTCCAAAAAAACTGCACCAGCTGAGATAGGAATTATCTTTCAAAAAACAACTTCAGGAATATGTCTGTAAGGTCACCTTAGTTTATCCAGCATTGTTGCTGACTGAGAAACAGGGGTTGAGAGTCCTGTTTTGTGATGTGATAGAAGCTGGCTGCTTTTTAGATTGTGTAAAAAGATAGCTGTCAGCACTGGAGAAAGAAGGAGAAGGAAACAGGTGGTTGGAGAAAGGGATGGAATGAAAAACGGTGAGCACTAAGAACCAAAGACTAATGTCACTTCAGACATCAATAGCTCAAAACAAAGGGAATCCCCAAAGCCCCACTGAAGGCAGCTGGGAGACTTAAGTTTCATTGGAAGGATCCTGTCTCTGCTCCCCTTTCTACTATTTATCACAGAGAAACAGTGGGATCTAATGGGAAAGCAGAGCAGGAGATGAGGAAGGAAGGAAGGAAAGTTAGGCAAGGAAGCTACAGGAAGGAAACAAGACCATACAGGCATTAGAATAAATAGGGTCCAAGACAGCGCCAAGAGGTACTTGATTTAAAGACATTCCCATTGAAGCTATTATGTCTAGTGGTAAAACATTGTCCAAGATGTTTTCTGGAGCCTCAGATTCAACAGAAGTAAATATAAGTGACAAAGATTACTGTCCCTGATAAAAAGACACTGACATTACAATGAAGTGATCTAAACACTGCTATATTGTGGGAATGAAATAGGGGATGGTTATAAAATCCAATATTGTTGAAGAAAATAATTGCCTGTATGTTTTTTTTCCCAAGAAAAATAGATCAGCTATCTGTTGAGATGAAATGTTGGTAATGTACATTTATATACATTAGAGATGTTATGATTTCAATATTGGTGGTGGGTCTTTCCCCTATCTTTGTATCTATGCTGTTGTTTTTGATGAGTCATTGTTGTGTTATGTTTATACACATTGAAACAAAGATGAAGGGACTCATAAAAGACCTTTTGAAAATATAATCAAGGTAAGCATTCATATAATAATGGTGTCCATATTTGTTGGCAAAATTATAGTTTTACTGCTCACAATTATATCAATTTTAAAGGGCAATGGAACACGATTAGTATGAACAGGTATAAGTGGATGGGGGGTAAAGAGTAACCTACAAAGGTCCATGTAGAGTTTCAGATAGCCACTAGGGGTGTTCTGTCTGGGTGTAGGTGCCAGGGGGTACCTAGAGGATTTGTTTATCCCAGTCCAGGAGATGTAGATAGAACTAGAAGGGTGACAGAGCTCAGCAGGGTAGCTCAAATAAAACATTAGCAGTAGCTCTTAAAACTAGTGGAATATAGAGGGAGGCAGTACTCACCCCAATAAGAAGAGGCAGGAACCACCAGAGAATAGAGGAGGAAGCACATATAGTCTGCCTCTGAAAGACAAAACTCAAGATTAGAGGCCTACACAAAGTTTTTAACAAAAGAAATTAGGGCCATGTATGCAGATCACAAGCCAAAGGGGCACTTCTTGTGTTCCGTAGGACCCTGGAAGAACAAACACATATTAAATAAAGTAATGAGAATGCTAGGTGGCTAATCTAAAAAGGCTCCATAAACAGAGAAAAGTGTGTAACAGGAAATGTGTACTCACCAATGAGGATGATAGTGACTTCTATGAACAGTTCTTCAAAAGATGGCTGAAAAAAAAGTAGAATCCAACTACTTTGGAACACTGGCAGGAGATTTCAATGTGATGCTTAATGCACACCTGGATAGGCTTTATGGGAAAATAAGACATCATGAAAAGAGACAGCAAACTTTAAGGAATTGGATGGAAATATATGCCTGGTTTGATATTTGGAGGTACCTCCATCCAGATTCACTCTGACTTCCTCTCAGAATCTAGTCAAGCAGGGGTGTAGCACTGATTTAATTTTCATTCTAAAGGTTTTTCAACATAAGGTGTCTGCCACAAATATTCACAACATAGGTGTATCAGATCATGTGCCAGTTACATTATTGGTTATGCTAGATAATTCACCCTGGCAAACTATGAGTGGAGATGGGTACATTTTCACTGGAATTCAGAGAGACACAAAGTTCAGCTGGTCTATCTAATAACAGAAGTTTTTCCTAGGAATTTCTTGCAGGATACCCCCAAAGTAGAATTCTGAGGAAGGGGTGCAAGGTGGCAATGTGAGATTTACTGGAGACACAATGAATCAGTAAGTAGAAGAAACAGACACTTAGAAGGTGAAACAGTTACACAAGGCCCCAAAAAAAGATTAATAGGAAGGGATAATTCCAAAAGTTTCCAGAAGTTAGAAAATAGATTATCTTGAGAAGAGATTATGTTAAAAATAAGTGAGGCAGTGGCTGAATCCTTAAGAAGACAGTCCTGGTGGCTTAAAAGAGAAGGGGATTGTACAGTGGAAGAGTAGGTTTCATGTGACAGTGATTGTTACCAGGATGGACACATTATAAGAGATGAACACATACGGGACTTGCTCTTTCTATATTCTGTATCATCATGCAAAGTGAGTAATAGAGCAGCCTTAGTTGGAACTATGAGGGTGCTTGTGAAAAGCAATTAGGACCAGAGGAAAAAATGCTTTTGAATAGACCCATCCTATATTCAGAGGTAATGAGGGTGGTATCCACACTGAAATATAGCAAGGTCCCAGGAATCAACGTCTTCCCTTTGAAGTGCTATAGATGGAGGTTCCAAACTCTGCCAAATTTCTGTTTAACTCAGAGGACTTTACACAATGTCTGAGGACAGATCTGAACCAATTTATTATAAACATTGAGTCCTATATTTGAATTTAGCAGCCATTTGAAGGAAGACTTTAGACCAGTCTCTCTAGTCAACGTAGATTTGAAAAACATTGCCAAGATGTTAGCTTATAGATTAGAATGCCAATTGTCCATAAAGATAGAAAGAGGACAAACAGGTTTTATGAGAGGAAGAGACTGTTGCTCTCCCATCCTGGACACAATAGAAGAGTCTTTGTGGGTTCTCTTCAAGCAGCTTTATTTTATACAAACACATCATTATAGAAGATTACTGACTTTAACTTAGATAACATATAATATATAAACTAACAACTGCGATTATGCATGCTCTCACTGTGGCTGCTCTTACAAAATGGCACTAGGGTTTGCACATGTGTGTAATTTATACGTGCATGTACAGTCTTGACATGCTTCTTAAAGATACAGTATGCATCACTTGCACGCTGATCTACATCCTCCCTTTTTGAGAAATAGATCATACCATGCTATGCGTCTATTAGGCATGCAGAAATCACAGGTAATTCTTCGTCATGCATTATACAATGCTAAGTACACATGTATATGCAATCAAGTCCACGTTGTTGCTTATTTCACACTAGGCTTTGATACTCATCCATATCGTGTGACATAAATTTGGGAATTGGATTTAACAACTGGAACTGTCTCTGCAAAATGGTTGACCTGTGGAATGTTCGGTGCATTTTCTGGAATGGAATCAGAATTTTGAACACATGCTGGTATGGGAACAGTGTCTGAGTCAATCTTAGATTTGAAGTCTGTATCACAGAAACAGTGCTGAGATGGTGGTGATAATTCTCCTATATTCCACACCCTCAGAGTTTACCAGGTAGGATCTTGGCTCAGCACAGATGCCTGTAATCTGTCCTATTCAATCAAAACCTTTTGTTGTCTGGATTCGTACCATCCCTCCCCTCAACGGATGTAGTAATCTGCTCGATCGGTAGTAACTAGATTTCTGGATATTACACTTCTTAAACAACTGAGCCTTGATGGTTTATTATTCTTAGGTTTAGGCTTCAATAGACTGGAAGTAATGGGGAGCATAGTTCTAGTTTGCCTAGAAAGTAGTTTTAAGCAGGTGAGCCAAGAATATCGTCATGGGGTATGTTTCTGAGATTAAGTAAATTTAAGAACACATTGCTATTGTCACACTTTGACTTTTCAAGTAATTGCTTTGCACTCTGCACTGCATGTTCAGCTAGACCATTGAACTGAGGATATTCAGGACTACTAGGAACATGTACAAAGTCCCACACTTTTGCAAATTTCTGAAACAACTGGCTAGTAAATTGAGTACCATTGTCAGAAAGAACTTTCTGTGGACTACCATGAACTGAGAAATGATGTTTCAAATAAGTAATAACAGCAGTAGATATTAGGTTAGGTAGTAGATCAATCTCAAACCAATTTGAATAAGAGTCTATCAAAACTAAGTAGTGTTGATTGTTCCCACTCAAAGATATCAGTTGCAATGATTGCCCAAGGTAGTTCAGGAACTGGACTTAGCTGAAGCAGTTCTCTTTGCAAATGCAGTCTAGTACTATTGCATACTGAACAAGAAGAAAGTACATTATCAATGTCTATTGGTAACGAAGGCCATTCTCTCACTCTTTTCTTAGTGGATGTGGATCCTGGGTGACCACGAGGCAAAATCTGGATATGCTGTTGTAAGGAAGTAGGAACAATAATTTTAGGACCTTTGAAAATAATGCCATCTTCCATCAACAATTCATCTCTGTAAGAACATAGCTTTGCACTTCAGGTGGTACACTAGATTGCTTTGGCGGCCATCCAGCATTAATGCAGTGATTGAGCTTCTGTAAAATTGTATCAGTCTGAGTGTGATCTCTCAACTCATCAAGCCTAGTGGTCGAAAAATTGTGCACTGATATCACATCAAAGTCAAAATTCTCTATGTCAACCTGTTCTGTGGTATTTCTGGGCAGTCTTGATAGCCAAATATACCAATTTGCCTTTTGTGTAGACCATTTTGAAATTGTACTTTTGAAATTTGAGCATCATTTTTTGTAATCTTGCTGGAGTGGAATGCATAGGCTTCTTTAAAATTGTAACTAAAGATCGGTGGTCAGTTTCAATCTGAATAACTTGACCATAAATATAATCCTGAAACTCTGAACATGCAAACACTATTGGCAAAAGCTCCTTCTCAATTTGACCATACAGCATCTCTGTTTGGGAAAGTGTTCTAGATGCATAGGCTACTGGTGTGTCCTCTTGAAGTATGACTGTGCCAAGACCAACATTTGAAGCATCACAGGAAAGAGTAACTGGTTTGTTCACATCATAGCATCTTAAATGTAGGTGGGGTGGCAATTTTCTAATTAAGGTCTTCAAATGCCTACTGGTGCAGTTCCAACCATGACCATGCAACATTTTTGCACATTAGCTCTCTTAAAGGTGCTGTCAACTCACTGAAGTCTGGTATAAACTTGCCTAAATAGTTGGCCATGCCTAGAAAATGTTGTAGAGCTTGTACATTATCTGGTGCTGACATCTTGAGAATAGCTGTTTGCTTGGTCAGGTCTGGTCTCAAGCCTGTACTTGTGAACAAATGACCTATGTAGGTAACTTCCGGAAGTCTGAATTTTGTACTTTAAAGGATTGAGCTTGTAGTTTACTTCACATGCTCTATCTAGAACTTTCTTTAGGTTTCTATCATGCTCTGCTTCACCATTGCCTCCAGCCGATAAATCATCTACTATTACGGCACAAGAATAACCCAGAAAAATTTGCTCCATTGCACACTGAAAGACTTCACTTGCAGAATTTATTCCAAATGGCATCCTTAGGAATCTGTATATGACAGAGTACCAAAATAAGTTGGAAATAAAGATTTGTGATCAAGCATCACTTGCCAAAATGAACTCTCTGCATTCAAGACAGAGAAAACAGGGGCATTCTTTATTAGAGCTGCAACTTCTTCAACTGTGCACATTGGATGATACGGTGTCTTTAATGCTTTGTTTAGATCTTTTGGGTCAATACATGTTCTGATTTCGACTGAGCCTTTTTTGCAAGCTGCTATGCTACTGTGGATGATACACATTCAGTTGGCTCTATGACTTGACAAATCACACCTTGATGCACCATTTTATTGCATAGCTATCAGAACTCTTCTTATTGGTCTGACTGCTGGAGTGACCTCTGGGTCTAACTTCATGTAATACACAGCTGGAAGTTTGCCTAACTTGTCATCAAAAACAGCATACTCTGAGAAAATGGCTTCTGAAAAATTTGAACTTAGAAATGCGCTTACATGACTGATTTCTTTAGCAAAAGAAAGCAGATTCATTCTTGTACTATCTTTGAGACCCAGTAAAGATTGCACTGGCCTTCTGACTATGTAGATTAACAAATTGTAACAGTTTTTGGCCAAATAACATGAAAGCATCACTGAACCTTCGGTTTGAATTTCTTCACCTCCATAAGCAACAAGTCTTGTGCTACTGGCTACATTGAGTTGTTCATTAGTTCTCACTTTAGCAAATGTGTCTGCTGATGTAACATTACACTTTGAACCAGTGTCTACTTTAAGCTCTGTGGATTTTCCATTAATCTGGACAGTACAAAACACTTTGCTCCTTGTTAATAAATTCAATGCATCAACTCTTTCATCAAGCACTGATACACCATCTACATAGAAAGCTTACTGCTTCAACTACTTGATTAACTTGCTTTTCAGCGTGACCTTTCCTTACAGCTGTGTGTGGTTTACTTGATTTGCGAAACATTTAGAAGTGGTTCCATTTTTTACACTTGTGACATTGCTGACCAAATGATAAGAAATTCTCTTTTTTAGATTCATGATTTGCACCACAATTGCGATAGTTAACAATAAAGCTAGACTTTGGTTTTGCTAATTCATGCTTGTACCTCACTGAATTGAAGCAAGCTCCCTTTTTAGAATTTGCGGGAAAGCTGCATGTCTTCCTTGGAAACCCTGTATCTGCCACATGCTTGGGCCTGCTTTTGTTTGCCACTTGTTGCATGCTGTCTACATTTTCTTTTGAGCCAATTGAAACCATAAACTTCACTTGCGTGTTTTTCTGACATCTCATGGATTTGACAAATCTCTATGCCTTTGCTTAACATTAAATCACTGTCATGAAGTAAAATCTTTCTCACAGCAGCACTGTTAATACCACACACAAGCCTGTCCTTTATCAACTCATCTTTTAAGTCTCCAAACTGACACTGTAGCTCTGTTTCTCAGGTCAGTTATATAAGCTGCAAGTGTTTTCCCTGGTTTCTGATCTCCAGTGTAATTAATATTTGTCTGGGGGTTACACATTTCTCTGAACTTGCACTTCAAACACTTGGGATCTTCCCTTGATTCAGCTTGTAAAACAATATGGTGGTTGTCACCTTCTCCTTCACATACTGCAGGTGCATGCACAAATGAATGCACTCATTCTATGGCCTCTGACCCAGCTAGGTTTAGCAAAATGAATGCCCTGGTGTGCGCATCTCTATATGCATAAGCTGCTTGTATAAAAATATCATACTCTTGCTCAAATATTCTCTGCAATATTCTGATCAAATACAGGTGGTAGGGGCTTTCAAAATCCATTTGCTATATTATCACATACCAGGAAGGGTTTTGCAAATAAGCACAAACATGCACATATGCCAGAAACCTACGCCAGTATTTGTAACTTTCTACAATGCCTTTGTGCTTCTAAATTTTACACCTTTTGAGCTTTTCAAAGTTATGCTAATGGACCAACTCGTAGTACCTCTGAATGACTTTGAGAAATAATCTTCTTGGACACTCAAACACTCTTGTAATATCATTTTGCATTGCTATAGTCATTTATCATAATTTTAAGAAATATCTCAAACAACCTTACAATGTGAATGAAATAAACTCTCGGGCACTGTAATACTCTTGTAATGTCGTCTTTTTGCAATGCTAAAGTCATTTATCAACATTTTAAAAAGCAAATAAACCAGACATCTCTTGCCTTAAACTCAATAGCATTTCGAAGTAATGGCACTTTGTGAATAACTGCATACAGCACACTGAAATGTGTCCATAATGGTGGTACCTTGCTAGGCAATTCTTTACCATGCAAGAAACACTCTGTAATGGTGGCAATTTGCGAATAGACACACCAAGCACAAGAAACTGTTCAAAATGGCTATACTTTGACTGTATTTTATGAAATAGTTGCACTTTACACACAATAAACTCTTTAAAATGCATACACAGTAATAAGCACACACTGTAAGCACTTTTACATACTTTGAGATGCTTCGAATAACTTTAGTTATGTCCTTGATACAATACAAAGTCATAGTTATGCCAAAACATAGCACTTTGCCAAAACACACAGTCGCCTTGCTTTATTTTTCCTTAATGTGCCCTTTTTGCCCTTATTATATTTGTTTTACTTAATGTTTTACTAAATGCATAGGTAAATGGGAATAGTTGCTTGACAACCCAAAAGCTGTTCATTACCGGAATTTTTCATGATTAGAAAATGGTATCAGGTTAAAAAACAGGAATTTCTGACTTATGCAAAGATTCATCAAATATGGAGTAAGAGTATCTACCAAGCAAAGAGACTAAAGAAATTATTCAGATCTAGAGGACAATGGTTGCAATTAATCTCCACATGGAATTTCAAACCAAGCCAGACAACTGTCTGTAGGTTTAAGGAAAAACAGTAATTGCAGGAGGTGCCTTCAACAGGAAACAAATCATTTTCATATGTTTCTGACTTGTACACATGTTCAGGGATATTAACAATATGTATCCAGCTGGTTGAATGATGTGTATGGGAGGGTAGATCTGTGCCTAGATTGGAAATTTTGGATTTTTGGAATATTGCCAATGGGGAAATCCAAATTATGAACAAGGCTAATGGTATACTGGTCACTCGCTAGTGTAATAAAATTATTGTGTGCTAAATAATGGAAGGTTAAGGAGAGGAGTCTACAACTACTGGCAGATGGGGTATGCTTAAAAACATTCGGGATATACTGTCTAATCTTTCAAAGGAGTGAACATCAGATCAACCTACTTCAGGAATGGAACATTTTTTTTGATGCCATGGGGACTGAAAATGACTGAACAGAAAGTATAAAGCAATGTTAATTGGCTTCAATGTGGGTACAGATTGTGTTGCTCACTGAGCATCTGTGCATTTGTTATTCAAATACTACACATAGTTGTTTTGAGTAAAAACAGTTTAATAAAGTTGTTTGTTTAGTTTGCAGCAAAAGGATTTACCATATTGGAAATGCATCTGCTTTGTATTCTTGAATGTTGCATGCATTATAAATAAAATTAATTCAGATAAGTAAAAACAAAACATGTTTGTGAGCTCTTGTCCTAGACTTTAAATCTTCATTTGTTTCCTCATAGTTATTATTTATGATGACATTTTTAAGAATGCAAATCTTAATTAGAAAATAGACTTTCTGTTTGCTGGCATTTGAGTGGTTTGCATGAATACAGTGCTGGTTGTGGCAGGTATGCATAGCACATTGGAAATGGCAGGCATGAATGCTACATTGGTTCAGGCAGGCACGCATGTTAAATTGGGAGTGACTGGCATGAATGTTACATTAATACATTCATTGTTGCAACCACAGCAAAAATGAACTCATCAGAAACATGGCTGATTAAAAAAAAAATAGAAAATACAGCCAACATGTACATACAACTACATTTTTTTATTCAAGCAAAATTCCTTTAGACCATAAATAAAAACATTAAAATCTGCAGAATCATACTTAAAAGCTAACCTGTAGCTCATTCTGCAGGACTACGAGTGGCAGTGCTAATTACATATTCATGCCACACACTGCATTTAAACATAAACCCGTGCAGTTTTGTGGCAGGCAAAAGTGTTTCCAAACAGGAAACCATGTAGTGCAAACTGGATAGTGAACCTCTTTCCCTTACAGCAATTTAGGTTAGCAGAATTGCACTGAATGCCACAATGATTACCAGGGCTTATCATATAGTAATGTATATATTCCAAACACAGTACAGGACAGTGTATACAGTGCAGAGTAGTGTGAAAACCCATTCAAGCCATTCTGTATCAAAGTGAGGTAAATGTTCTGTAGGGGTACACAGACTGCCATTTAAAATAAACAGTAAGGGGAAGTGTTTGTCTTGCACAGAGGGACACACAGATGAATTGTAGAAATGAACACAGGAAACAAGGACAGGTGAAACATTGTAATGTATAGCAGATGAGGGTATGTAAATGGAAGACAATTGTAGCAGGAACACTAATCACATCAGCATAGTACAGTATGGGCTTCACAGTAAAAATGTATATTATGTGACTGTCAGAAAAGGTGACATAGCAATGAAGAAGATATGCCTTTATGAGATAAGAATCCTGGCATGAACAATGGAGAGGACATCTATCAGGGATGTAATATACAATTGATGTTAGGTGCATATTGTGAAGCTGTGCAAACTGAAATGCCTTAATATTAGTATAATGTCAGCAGAGGTCTCCAAAAAGTGGGACACAATTACAGGCCCATGGACAACAGCAAAAGAAACACGCACAATAATGGACAATATCAGAATAATAGCACCAGTAATTCCATGTCTGTGACATAATATATGTGAGTCTGAATGATCATGGATGGTTCTGCATGAACACACTTGTACAGCTATTATTGCATGTCAGATATCTGAGGATAATCAAGCACACCATCATGACACTGTAAAATCTACTGGAGATGTTAGGAGGGAAACTGTTATACCTGTATGTGACATAAATCCAGGCTAGCTGACTGGTGCTCATGGCATATATATGGCACAATCCACACTGTCATGAATTTAACCCATACCATCAAGGTTGTCAAACAGCTATATATGTACTATGTGCATCACCAGAACAGGTATCACACATGCATCAGGTGTAACACCTTGATAGGAGTTCCGCACCATCAGACAGTAATGTTTATGCAATAAAATTAATACCTAGGTATGGCCAATAAGATGTGTGGCAGCTCAGTGTAGCAAAGGTGTTACACTTCAGTTACACATCACTGGAAGATGTCTAGCGAGGTACATGAAGAAGGGTACATTGTACTCAGTTATTGGTGTGATGAAGGCTGTGAACTATGGAGGTTTTATGGCCTTTGATGCGGATGTCCTGCATACTCAGTAGTTGGATTACATACAAGAGAGCACTCACTACTGTGGCCACAAGCTGGTGGACATTCTACATACCATCTACCCCAGGATACAGGTCACATACCAATTGATCTGCTTATAGGGTATGATGTCTACATTATCCTTGGTGTGTGCATTTGTTTTCATAACGTAAAAAATCCCCCCCCCCCATGTTTTGCTTCATCTCATATGTTGTCATGGCTGTGGCAGCAATCTTAGGTGATTGTATTGACACTGCCTGCATTATACTAATATCACAGCTGGAGTCAATGATTGCTAATAATCTGTAGTCCTCCAGACAACTGTTTGGACACAGGATTTATATGTCAGTCTTGACAACTGTGACTTAAATAATGGACACAAAAGGGCCTAGCAGACAGCCCTGATGTATGAACTGATCACTGGATTAGAGATATATGCCACTTCACAAATTTCAACATATTTAAATGCCACGTATATGATCTGTTTGGACACAGGATTTATATGTCAATCTTGACAACTGTGACTTAAATAATAGACACGAAAGGGCCTAGCAGACAGCCCTGAAGTATGGACTGATCACTGGATCAGCGATATATGCAACTTCACAAATTTCAACATATTTAAATGCCATGTATATGATCCAGTGATCTACCCACTTGGTGATATAGGTGTTTGTGAACACATCTGACAGTGCTGAGTGAATATCTAATTGTGGATTTGTATCAAATGTCTCGGCCTGGTCAAGTTCCACAGGATGATAGTGTTCTCATCATGCATGCCCTCAATGACCTCTGTCAGGACATCTAACATATGTAAAACACATGGATTTAGCATTAACAACTCACACTTGTCTGTCGCACACAGCTGGGATATTACTAGTGTTCATATAGAAAAGGCTCATAATTTCTCACCAAAAATACAGGCCCTACAAACAATTCAATGACATATGTGGCTAAACTGAAAGCCCTGTTACTGTAATCTGTATCATATAGGATAAGGTGAATTGTGCCTGGCTTACAGGCTAGTCTCTGACCCTGCCCTGATGCGATACTGCACATCTGCAAGTCAGCTATAGCTGATCACTTTAGTGTCTGGTGATGAGAAAATGCCAATAGCAGTGTTCCACATGCTGGTGTAAAATGTTCACTCTAATGTCAAGCAAGTGCACAAACACACACATGCACACTCCACTGTGAGAACAGAACCCCTACCTAAGTACACTGACTACAGAACTCTGTATTTCAGGAAAGCGCTACAGCTCAAATGTGACTTGGAGAATGCCAGACAACTATTTATAGCTGATGACATCAGCAGTTCCTGGTGAGGATAAAATGCTAATAGCAGTGTCCCACCTGTTGCTGCACAATGCTCTCTTAAATGTCAAGCAAATGCACAAACACACAAACCCCAGTTGACTGCAGTGAGATTAGAACTCCTACCTAAGGACACAGACTAGAGAATTCAGTATTTTATACAAGCTCCACAGCACAAGTCTGACTTTTACAAGGATGCAGGACAACTTATAGTGTATACATCAGCAATGGATGTTGGAGTGAAGATGTCGGGAGGCTAGCATGAATTGGATGTGTACACATGTGCAAATGTCAAAAAATAGGCAAACCATGGGATTGGAGTGGTAACTGCAGGATACACACTCATGCTTTCTGGTTAGACACACACACACACCTCTGAGTTGACTGCAGTGAGAACAGAACCCCTACCTAAGTGGACAGGCTAGAGAACTCCATACTTTACGCAAGCTACACAGCACAAGTCTGACTTTCAAAAGGTTGCATGACAACTTATAGTGGATGACATCAGCACTGGATGTAGGAGAGAGGATTTTGGAAGGCCTGCATCAAATGGATGTGTAGACATGTTGAACTGTCAAGATATTTTACGTTCTGCATGTTACCAGATTGATGAGTGTGTAGTGTATATTATGTGGTGGTTGTGTTCCAATCTGCAAGGATACTTTAATTCATTCCCTCCAGTATAGCTCTTCTGAGTGTGTACCTTCAACTCCCAGTGGGTGTGGCCTGAGCCTTTAAAAAATTAGGTTATCGCCCTACATTTCTACAAATACTCATTGACAGAGGTCAAATATCAATACAATTGTGTTTGCCATCGTGTATGCTTCAAGATAAAATATTCTGATACCTTGTATGTAGCATGGTTTTGGAATTATTAATAAAAATATGAACAAACAATATTTGATGCCTAGAGGCACAGTAGGAAGTAACTGCAGAAACACCTGGAGGTGCATTCAGTTATAATGAGATAAGACTCCACAAAGGGGGAGCCACCACTGATCCTGGGAACTATCGACTTATTAGCCTGACAAGCCTGGTCTACAAGGCCATGGAACGTATCATTATGGAACTCATAAACAAAGTCATTGGTAACCTCCAAACTCTGGATCCCACCCAGTTCGGGTTTGTGAAAGGAAGCTCATGCCTCCTGAACCTGAATGACTTCTTTGAGGCAGTCACCAAAGCCATAGATAAGGGTAAGGTGGTTCACACAGCATATCTTGACCTCGCCAAGGCTTTCAACACCATCCCCCTTTCTGGAATTATAGCTAAACTCACTAAACTAGGTTTAAATCCCTACGTCACAAGATGGGTTGCCAACTGGCTCACTGACAGAACCCACACTGTAAAAGTTGGAGACTCCAAATCTGACCTCAAAGCAGTGACAAGTGGAGTACCACAGGGTTATGTCCTGGGGCCTCTCCTGTTTGGTATCTACTTCTCTGAAGTACAGGCTAACACAGAAGGCCTCTGGCTAATGAAGTTCACAGATGACTGCAAACTAGGAGCCATAGTCAAGTCCCCAAATGATGTGGACATCCTACAGAAGAGCCTCACTGAGACAGATGCCTGGTGTCAGAGCCATGGCCTAAAGCTCAGTGCCAAAAAGTGCAGTGTCATCCCCTTTGGTAAAAGCTCTGTACCCATGAACTACCACATAGGCAGCAATCTACTTAACACCGAATGCGTTATAAGAGACCTTGGGACCCAGGTGAACAGTAGTCTCTCCTTTGATAGTCACATCGCCACAGTAGTCAGGAAATCCTTCTACATGGCACACCTCATCATAAAAGAGTTCTTATCCAGGAAAAAAAGAGGTCATTGTTGCTCTCTACTCGACACTCATTAGACCCATTATAGAGTACAATGCCCCTTTTGGAATGCACCTCACAAGACATCTGCAGCAGCTGGAAAGGCCACAGAAGTAACTCACAAACAGGATTACTGGCCTCAAACAAATGCCCTACACTGACCGCCTCAAAAAACTTCAGCTTTACTCCATAGCATATTACCTACTCTGAGGTGATCTCTGCCTACCATATAAAGCTATGTCAAACCCAAAGCTGTTGGACATGCTACACCTAAAGAAATCCCAATCCCTCCGAGCTACACACTCTAGGGACCTAAACCTTGTCACCACAATAAATAGGACATGCTGGAGGGATAGATTCCTGTCCCAGAGACTTCCCATACTCTGAAAGAGGCTACCCATCTATGTCAAGCAAAGTTCTTCATTAGCACTCTTCAAGAAAAATCTTGAAGAGTAGATGGGAAATAGGAAATACACCCCGGGGATCTATTCTGTGTCTCTGCTCGACAGTAGCACAGGAAAATAACTTTCTTGGGTGGCGTAAGCCAGTGAACCTTGTTGACTAGGCTTATGTAGGCCCTTGGGCCAATAGCCTAGTATCTACCTATGAACCTATAAGAAACAGCTTTGCAAACTATATGCAAACAGATGTCCATATTACTACAACTATTTGAAAATCTGAATGTGTATTGTCATTCTAAAAATGTGCATGGTATATCATACAACTTTTCTTAATAATTTATTTAGTCTTGTTGATACATTTTTGAACAAGTACTGAGAGACCATGGTTGCAGTGCATGGAGGGGAGGTAACACATGGCTGCATTGTAAATATGTGACTTATTCTTAGATAGGATCATAATTTTTTATGTTTCCACATTTCCACATGTAGTTTCATGACATGAAGACTAACTGTACAGTAAACAGAACTAATACATGGTATTATTTACTTTGCATAGCACAAAGACGAGCAGCAGGTTCGCTCAATGACTGACAAATTGTTTGCACAAGCAAGATACACATTTCTGCTGCTTTCACTGTTTGCATGCAATTAAGCAATGTGCAAACATGAGGGTCTTTGTTAAAATTATGAGACTTAGTACTGAGTGTATAAAACACACCTACTGCTTAGCTGACTCTGTGGCATCAGGTGTAAATGCATTGACACATTCCTTTTTCAGCCCAGATGATAGAGGCTTTGAATCCAGGTGTATGTAATACTTTTAAATAATATCACAGTTTGGACATTGTTGGATGTGTCTTGTGCGCTGGAATTATTCCATTTCATAGGAGTTGTGGACATTTATAGTGGTCGTACTTAGTGTACCTGAACTTTACAGCTTTTTAGGAGCCGTGGATAACTACTGTGGTATCTATTTGTTTCTTGTGCTTTATGTGATTTCTACCACATAAGTTTTTACTGTTTGGTGGTGCGTTTGGCTACTTTTAAATAAGTGTTGACACTGCAGTAAATTTTTTGTTTATTCTACCTCCGTTTTGTGTTAGTGTGTTTTGACATAATGAAGCATGTTTAAGCAGAATTACACAGAGGTAACCACCCCCAGAAGAGATGCTCACTGTTGCTTGGCAAACACAGAGGCCAAAAAGTGAAGATTCCCATTGTTTTTTTTTTTGGTACCCGTGTTGGGTCCAATTCCATTTTTGACCAGATTATAGGTGTTAAAATCAAGTAGATAGGAGCATGTTGAAATGGGGACAAGCAGTGGGGAGACCAAAGGGAAAGTAATATAGGTATGTGCAGGAGGGAGGTAGGAAAGAACCATAGCTATCCAGTTCTTCAATAGTGTAAAATGAGAATATGTACAGAATATTAGCTGAATTTGGACTGTGACCTCCACAAAGAGGAGTAACAACAACTCACTTATGTTGTGTAGCTAATTGGACCAAATTAAGTGTGTCAAGATGATGTGTGTGAAATGAAGAGCTGTGTAGGGAATGATACTTTTTTTGTGGGACACATGACCATTTTTTTTCAGTAAGAGAGGAATGCTGAGCAAGGGATGTTGGTTTTTCTGAATCAGATAAGTTGGGCAGGTGAGGACGCAAATGCAAATAAACAGGATAAGACATAAGTATGGGGCAGGACACAAAATCTTGGGGGACACCATGATTGGAGTGAAGGATGGGACAACACAAGCTCATGCCCATCAAACATTGGAACAGTGAGAATCTAGTCTTCACCCAGAGGACTGTCATCACTGTCCAATTACTCTGTTGCCTGCTGGAATGCTTGACATCATCTCCTCCTATTGACCATGAGAGAGAGCATCCTCTCCACCTGGCATAGGCATAACACCAATGGTGCAATGCATGACCCTGGAATCTCCTTGTGTGTGATGAAATCCTCACCTCTGCTATTACTCCCGAAAAGCAACACAGCACCAGCTGCAAGGGTAGCGCTACCTGAGGGCACAGGTAGTGCAGGGGCAGCAGAGATAGTACTGACAGGTTGGATCCCTAGATGTGCTGGGTGTCAGTGCTGTAGCCATTACAGCTGGGGCTGGATGACCCACTGGGGTTGGCCTACCTCGCTGTGCTATGAATCATCAAGTGATTTGGTGCAGATGGATGACATGAAGACTTTTTAACTACATAATAGAATATAAAAAAGAGATAATGGTTGGGGGGAGAGAGAAAAGAGATAAAATCAGTACCATCATATTTATCTGAAGTATTATATTTAAGTATATGTCCTAACAAATACAAACTATAATTGCAGATTAGTCAAAGTACTTCTTGCAATGTGCATATATTGCACATATGCTTGATACAATTATACAGATTACAGTTAACAGCAGGGGCTTTATGCCACTTGTGTAGAGTTTAAATTATGTTATATTGTTAAATAAATGCAGTATTGTTACTCATGGTATTTCATCCAACCACCTCTGACTACAGTCCAACACTTGACTAGTAAAGTTGGTTTGTGCTGTAGACTTATGCATGCACACTTGCTTTTACAGTTAAATATGCATGCTCACTTTGCAACTACTGTATAGAAAACAAACAAAAAAAAACACAAAAACAGTATCTTTACCTTTTGAGTATTATACATAGCAGTCTTGCCTATATTAAGCTTTCTCTGTATTCTAAAGTCTCTTTATTACCATCACTACACAGCTGTGGGATGTTGCTGGTTTGAAACTCATCCAACCACTGGTTAAGCTTATCCATCTTGCACATTTTTAGGACACTGAAGTAGTGTCTACTCTGTTCTCCAGTGCATGGGATGCCAGTTGCACTGGATACAGCCTTGACCAGACTATTGCAAGCCTCAAACTTGTACTGGGAGCAAAAATAGACCTCTTGCAGAAGCCTTTTGCTGTGGCACTTTAAAAGGAGTGCAGTAAATATTCTGTTCTCCTGAACACCTCAACTCTGCACCTTAAAGTGGGCATCTTCCCCTCTAATGCCAGACATGTATAACCCCAAAAGTAGAGCAATGGCAAATGATGGTTTCCCCCACAATTTGTGTCATCATGTTTACTGGTAGTGTGTAAACCTGAGAAACGATGCCAACTGCATTTTCATGATGTTAAACATAGAGCAGCAGTGCCAAGCAAGTTGGAAATCATTTTTTTAATTGGAAGGTTAATCTGACACTTGACATTAGTTTGAGGGGTGTCTGCTGCTGTAACTGTTAGGTGATTTAACTTTGCAGGCATGCACTGGGGGCATAAATTTCATAACCTGGCACATTTTTGGTTTGGCTTATTACAGTCAAAAATTTGATTTTTACAGTGTGGGATTCACCTATCCATAAGGGACAAAACATTTTACCCACAGCAGTGATTTTCCATCTTTTGCCACAGAAGAAGTGCTTCTCAGACAAAGTCATTAATCATTTATAAATACAAATGATAGTCTGAGGTGTCAACTATACATGTGTGTGACCTAACAATGTCCTTACATATATAGAGTAATTTGTGTATGTGTCTTGTGTGAAGGCCATCCAAGTCCAGATAGCAGAATTATGCTTACAGAAAAGTAGACAGTATACCCTCAGTCATACATCTGAAAACACAATAAGGGTGTCTTATCCGTCATACATATAATTCAAATCAGGTCCAGTATCTAAAGTGTTATAAGGGAGATTGAATATAATGTGAAATGGAACAACAATAAAAAATGTGTGGAATGTCCTGTATTAGAACCCAGGACCATGTGTATGGTAGCCCTGCACTAACATCTGTTGCCACAAGAATGTTGAAATAACATTTGTGTACTATTGTGTTCATTACTATAAACTGGACTGTCACAACAGTAACAACATGTTGCACTTCCTATATTAGAACTCAGGGCAATCTGTATTACAGCCCTCCACTTATGCCTGCTGTCACAGGAAGAGTTAAATGACAATTGCATAATTCCCCATTCATTCTTAAGTTCTGTTTGTTAACTGCTGAGCAATGCCACATAATATGTTTGCATGGCGCCCAACAGAATGAATAGTATGTATCCATTTTAAATCGTTGACTGTCTCTGTACAGTCTGCAGATGTACAATTGCTCCACATGTTGGGGAAGCTTGATAACTGCCGCTCAACGTCACTTAGTACATTGCACAATGGAAATCAAAAACTGCAACAATGTATCCTTTTTTACCTTTATATTGCCTATGCCCTGTCTGCAGGTGTTCTGTCTGCTTCCTGTTTGGTCCACTAGTCAAGGTTTGCACACTGCTAAGCATCGTGCAAATAAGATAAACACAACTAAACATGATATTCATTGTGTTTCTCTGTTTCCCTTGCTTGCACTAAGCTGCACACTGCACAAACACTGGCATTAAAAAAGGGAAAATTAGTTGAAATGAAGAAAAGACATCTATGAAATAAACACTACAAAATTGCTCTTGGTACACATGAAATAGTTTTATTTTGAACTCTCACTCTAATGAACCTTCAAAAACACAGTAAGGGTGTCTTATCTGTCTTTACCATAGCAACAACTTTGCAGCAGAGAAAGAAAATAATTGTGCATACAATCAACTGCAACATCATTCACAGTTGTAGCAAAACATATGACAGTTTGTATATGTATTCATTTCAGATGTAGTGCACAGAATGATCACACTACTATTCATGACTATTCCTTGCAAAAATGCATCTCTGTCTTATCTGTGTTTGTTACTCATTCTTCTCTTATCTGACCAGTAATCTGAGACATGTAGTCCGTAAGGTATTCTATATCATTGTTCTTAAAATATGTGAGGATATTAAACAGCAATAATATACAGTTGTTAACAAATGAGGGGGGGTGGATGTTACTGAACAGAAACTGTGAAATGCGTGCTGCTTTCTTACATTTAAACCGTTGATACAGTTACTTCTATACTTTGTAAGTCTAACTTGGCTGACGTACCCATTGGAGGTAGGACAGTCTGAATTGCTGTTGAGTTTACCTTCTCCCTACCAGTAATCATTCACAGTTGCAATCCATTATCAGCAGCACAGAGTGAGAGTCTGCACTATGTTTATATCTGTTAGATTGAGCCAAGTAATTGAGATTCATCAATTCCAATAAGTTCACACCTTATATGCATCTTCACTATGTTCACAGCCCTGAATTTACACTATAAAAAGGGAACAGTTTAGCTTGGTAACCTGAAAACGTGTTTATGTGGATAATACAGAAGAGGATATTACTTTGGGATATAGCTGCACAGAAGACTACTGACCTTGATAAGGTATGTTTGCATTTTTCAGCTATATACTGAACATGCTGATATGTTAAGAAAAATCTGTTAACATATATATATATATATATATATATATATTAGCAAATGCTACTTTTATATGTATGCATTTCTTAGAAGTGTACTGATGGCATGGGCATATTTGCCAGGGTATTTCACTTTCTCAGATGCACAGCCTTATTAACTGTAATGACAAGTGGTAATGTTGCAACTGCTTTTTCTCTCTACACTCTTCTATTTTTATTTCTGTGAAATGAAAATTTCTTATATTTCCAATGACACAAGGTTGTTAGCTTTCTAGGATGGACTATCTACACCTCTAGGAGAGTGCTGGTCATGGTTAGAGATGACTGGCAATAGCTTAAAATGGAATGTTCTGTGTTAAATCTGTACATGTATCAGGGACAGTTTTCTTATAGCACTTTTAGCATTTCACTGTTGGTTTGTTAGCAAAATGTGTCGTTTGCCTGTTCTTTTGGTGGTGGGGGGTCAAAGTTGCATTTCTGTTTCATCACAAACAAGATTGTTGCTATTGTTACTCTCCTTGTTTTGGATCCACCCTTGCTTTGTGTGTGATTGTAATATGTTTCAACTACACAATTCCTTTTTTTTTAATATTTGGATATCTTGACTGTTTTATATTTCTCCAGTGGCTAATAGTGAAATGCTACCTTCTATGTGTTATCTGGAAACAGGACGTTTAGTTATATGATACTTGTGTATATTATCCTGTTGTGTTTTAGGTCACCTAAGGCTATGGCAACCAAGCATCCCAGTCCCCCAAATCCCCCTTCAGTGACCATTACAATGAGGTCATTGTAGAAGCTTTTAGGCAACATGATGCCTTTTTGCTTGTGAGGGGACATGAAGGTATGTCAGGCGGAATGCAAATTTGGCAGCAGATAGTTGCTGATATGAATGCAGTAGGCAGCCAGAGCAGGGCATATGATCAGGTGCACCATAGGGCCACTGACATGATTTGTTTTGTGTGGAGGAGAGAAGCTGTAGTGGCCCATGAATGGATGGATACCAGGGACCTGTTACAGAGTTATCACTAACAGCAAATGAAGACTTCCTGTACACTGTCAGGGATCCAGAAAGCTCACTGGAAAGTGCACAACAGCATGTCATTGACATTGGTGCTACTGTTTTAGGGACAGCAACTATGTCCCAGGAGGAGCTACCAGGTACATTTATCTATTTCAGTTGTTAAATAGTTCTTGTATAGTAAAATACTGACAGCAATACTTAAGTTCTGTTTAACATTAAATTTGTTTGGGGAGGGGGGATAGTTGTAGATTGATACAGTTAACATTCTGATTTATTACACATAGGCTTAGGGTGGACTTGTCATCCAAGTTTTTATTAAAAGTATCATTCATGAACATATAAAGGGCAAAAAGTTTTAACCCCCTGTGTTACTGTTAATTGTGATGATGTCCTTACCTTTTGCTTAACTTCTTCCAGGACCATTATCCATAGGAAGAATAGCATCATCTGCATGTGGTAAGCCAAATAATTTTTTGTCAGTAGTGATGAGCAGTTCAAAGTAATATTTATTTTATCCATATGTGTGATGTGGGTGTCAGGACTGAAGTGTATATTGCTGTACTGTCTGTAGTAGTGGCACCACTGTTAGTTTGTTGGCATACATTTGACTATAGTAATGTAGCTATTAATTTCTTTCCTGTGTTTGTTGCCTATTATCACAGGTGATCCTGACAGTGGAAGTATAGGACTTTTTCCACCTGATGTCAGAGTATGGCAGACTCTGATGATGATGGTGGCCAAACAAAGGCACTATTGGGGTTGCAGAGGTTGAATCTGACACTGACATTGACATTCAGCCATCCCATGTAATTCCATCAGTCACAGCCAGTAGGCCTACACCAACCCATTCTAGAGAGCCCTCAGATATTGGATAGGTTGAGGGTGAGACACTTAATCAGGGAAGTATGGTGTTGACTTTGGATGTAGCTAAAGTGTGGGCAAGGTGTCATGCAGATGGGTTGTTACTGGTGCTTGGAGGAGGCCTGATGTCCATCCTCCACCTGATCCAGGAGTGTCTTCTCATGCCACTCGATGCATGTTTAAGGCCATTATGGAGCTGCAGGCACATTCCTATAGGTCTTCCAGAGAAATATCTGGGGTTGTAGGCGTGACACAGTGACACAGGCTGACATGCATGTCTTGCTTCACCACGTTTCCAATTCAATGAATCTGATGAATGAGACATTGGAATGGGCAGTATATGTAAAGAAACATCTGCTGGGAGGGGGGTGGCATCCTCATGAGCATAGGTCAGCCACATTATCTGTTAGCCAATGTGGCCATGCCCGATCGTGCTCCCATGTTGGCACTACTTCCACTGCTCTGTCAGTGGTTGCAATGTCCACTCAGGACTACAAGGGGAGCTCATCCAGTAAACATCAGACACTGTTCAGGTAGCAGCAGTGCATCTGATCATGGGCATGGACATGCCATGCAACTCCTGGGACAGCCTGTTCTCATGGTCAGGTACGATACCAATAAACTGTCACCTCTATCATGCACAGCTCACACCTGTCTGACATACTAAGATGTAGAGCTAGCACAGAGCTTGACTGTGTTCCTGCAAGACACAACACACACCAATTTCACCTGGAGGACCCCTACATACACATGCACACAACAGTTACATGGTTCAGCCATGAAGCTTAAATCTCATTTTGTTTCACTGGCCATTTATTATAAATGCCTGCCTGCTTCTCTTTCTTACTCACACACACTCATCGACTTTTTTGTGTCATCCTAACCCCCCCCCACACACACACACACACACACACACACACACACACACACAATACACTGTGCAAGTGATGATAACTGTACCAGATCCTTGTTTTCTATCTTTTGAATTCAGGGATGCATAAAATTTGAATCTGATGCTCAGGGTGCATAGCTGACTTAGTGCTTAGTCTGTCTGTGTCTGTGATGTTGTTTTACTAAGTGTACTTTTGGCATATTTTGGTCTTAGAAACTTATACAGTTGATTGAATCAAACATTTTTTGTATCAGCCTTTTTAATAATCTTCTGAGGGTTGTGAAGTCTGAAACTGAAATGTCTCATTACTTTCTAACTTCTCTCTAATGATTTTCCAGTACAAACGTATGCATAACTGAGGGCATTCTGTGACAATCAGTACTTTTGAGAGGTATGAATGTGTGAATCTTTGATGTCTGAGGCTACTACTTGATACAGGGCACATATAGTCACATAAGTGTCTGCTGTCACATGTTAGTCATTTCTGTACAAATCACCCACCTTTTACTTGCTTACATTGCCAAGTAACAACATGCAAGGATATGCCAGTCATTCATATTATTACACAATACACTCCAGGTTCAGCACTTACCTTGTAAGTAATCCAACAGCTGCAACAGTTTTAGTTCAGAGCTGACTGTCTGATGCTAGCAGTACACAGCCATTACATGGGTATGTAAAGGCAGTGAGCATTGACTGGCATCATTGTTACTATATGTATGTGCATAGGATAAAGGTTTCAGGCTCTTAGATGGGAAGTGTGTTATGCGTTTCCTCTTAGCCAATGCGAGGGCATATTAAGCATGACTACATCTGCCTACACCCACAGCGGTTGCTGGTTTCCCCTCTGATTCCTCACCTGCATGTGGCTGCGATGACCTTGCCATAGGTGGTGGGATATCTGCCCCTTCCCCTTGGTGATCTTGCTGAAGCTGGTTTCTCAGGATGATGATGTGTAGCATGGCACAGACAGTGAATATTTCAGTACACGAACATGGATTGTACTGCAGGACTGCCCCAGATGTATCTAGCACTGGAACCGTGGCACAAACCCACAATATATAATATTTCTGGTTTGAGTGTGTGCCTCATTACTGCGTTCTATAGCAGGTGTATGTGCATTTCTGATGGACATCATCAGCCATGGTTCCAGTGCATAACCTGCATCTGCCAATAAATGATCCTTTAGGATATCACCCCTAGTGAACATCTGACACATTAGGGAGGGATGCCAGATGTGAGTCATGGTAACTGCCTGGGTTGCCAACATAGACATTAAAAATAACACCCTTGGCATTACACATGGCTTGGCAGTTAATAGAGTGGAAACCTTTTCTATTTATGTAGAACCTTCCCTGTTTGCCGGGTGATGCCTTAATTTCTATATGTGTACAGTCTATGGCACCCAGTACTTCAGGGTAGTGTGCTACAGGGTAGAACTCCTGCATATCTCTGGCCCTGTCCTAAGGACAACAGTGAAAATATATGTGGTCCCTGGTATGTTGGTGCATAGCATTCAGGAATTGATGGAGGATCCTGGATACTGATGCCTGTGACACCCCCAGCATGTCCCCCTGTTGGTCTCTGAAAGGTTCTTGTAGCTAAAATTCTAAGTGCTTACACATACCTCTGTCTCCACTGGTATGGGTTCTCCTTGGGTCTCATTTGAGGATGGCAAAGGTTGCAGATTTCCAGTTGAATGTATCTATCCACCCTGTAGTGCTCTACAATTTCCACCTATTGCAGATTGTCATAAGTTAACCAGGGTCTGAAAACTCCTCTCCTTCATGGTCATGGTCTATTAGCAGCAGCAGTAGCATAGACTTCTGCCTGTTGCACATACCCATGAATTAAAGCAACAGTAACCCCTAACATTCTTTCTGTGTAGACTCATTTCCATATCTGTATTCCAATAGGTTTTGTATTTCACAGGGAAAACCAGCACTGAGTCTACACAGTTGCTTTATAGCTTGTTGAATAGCTTCTCTATCTTGGATAGGTTGAGTATACAATTCAGCTGCTTATGCTGTAATTTGCATGCCACAGTGTTTGCAGTGGTTACGCAGCTGTACACACCATGGAGAGCTGCTAACTGAATACAAAACAGTGCGCTACCATGCTTGCGTCATGGCAGGATGTACACGTGGTCTTAACAGACCATGTAGAGATTATTGAATCCCCCTGATTGTTTACAATTAATCAATAAATATTATCATCAGTCAGAATTTTATTCCAGGGTGCCACATCTTTTTATTTTATAATCCATTTTTTTACTGAAAACATTTAATTTAACATGCATAGATTACGTATACACAACCTCAACAGTTATATTTGTTTTCTGTCAAAAGCCATCTGTTACCATAATCAATATAATATTTTCTGGAACAACTTCCTGCATGCAAAGCACATATAATCATTTTCATTCATGCTTGGTATATGGACTGCTCTATCAGCCTGTATACCCTGGATTCCCCTGTTTGGGTATGCCTGGCTTGGTTGTCTTTTTTCCAAAATCAGCCTCTTCTGACAGAGGGTGACCAGGCACACATTTCATACTAGAGCTGGGAAGGAATAAAATGCAGGACAGTGAGTTATTCCCAGTGTTCACTAGCACTTTGATGTGCTTCCCCTTGCTTTGTTGGATGAAAAGTCCAGTGGAATGTCCACAGTACCAGGTCTGCTATGACCATATGTATCCACACAATAATGACCCTGGCTAGAGTGATGAGATGTCTATAGTAAGGTGGGAAGTTCAGATTCCCAAATGCAAGTGTTGTACTACCAGGCTTTGCCCTAGGTGGTGATTTTGCTGCAGGATACATCCAACACACTGCCTTTTAAGATGACAGAGCAGACATCAGTCACTGACTCTGTTTCTTTTCCACCCTTGAACCATGGCCATCTTGGATCTAGTCCAAAATAAAAACTGTAATGGTGTAAAGCCAGAAGAAAAGTAGAAAAGCATGTCCAGTTGTCTGATATTGTACATTTTGTAAACTATACAAAGGTAACCAAGATTTCATATTATATCAGCCTTAGTAACACTTTATACCACAACTGACATTCCACTTTAAAGTAACATTCCATTTGATAAGTAGATGGATAGAGGATGTCATTCCAGTCATTTATTGGCAGACTGAACAATCATTGCATATATAGATAGACAGATATACTCCAAGTCTTGAAATGATTTTCTAAACCAATAGATTTTACTGAATATTTTAAGTAAGGCCAATACTAAACAAAAAGAAGCTAGATAAAATCTGTACATAGTGGTTTATCAGCAGCTTAGTAGTATTCCCTGACAAAATGAATGAACATAGATTTCTAACATGACTTGTGACACCTTAACATTTATTCTCATAAACACCATATGCATAACATCTTGCAATATGACCTGAATATGTACAGCTCTTCCATGTACTGCCAATTTTTTCCTATGATTATATGTTTGCTCATGTCACCTCATTAAGGAAGTACTTTTGCCCATTATAAATGAGAGATTGTTTCATAAATTTTGTACGATATAATTCAGATTTTGATGCTTCTGAATAGCAGCCTGAGCCTCTCAACCAGCAGAGTATTAATGCCTGAATCTTGTCTGAGAACATACCAATGCCACTTTAAAACTCAAATTGCAACACTACTATTCAAAGAATGCTAAATATTCCCTCACTATTTGTCAGTCTCCATTTCCTACAGTGTGAGTCTGAGCACACTACTTAAGCAGAGAGTGCTGCTTGGTTACACCTGCAAAAGGTACATGTGCATCATTGATCTCCCAAAGATAACAGATTTAAACAATCAGATAAATACATTAAATAAATAAATAACCAAATGAATACATAAAACAGTATGGATACCTGAATTGTCAAAAGATGGTTTACTTTTTAATGTTTGCTCCTTAAAACTTACTGCAGCCTTTAAATAAAGCGCACCTACAGCCTATTATCTCACCTCCTGTGGTGCCCCCCCTCTCTCTACCATCTTTACTCTGGCCATACCAGGATGTTTTTTTTTTTTAATGTCTTTCTCAGTAGAATTTTTTGACATCTGAATAAAGTCACCCTGCTATAGTCTTAAGTCTCTCTTGACAGGAATTAATAGAAACAAACAATGCAAGTATCAAAACACAAACAATGAACAGTGGAACCAATCGAAACAAACATATTTTTCATGACATGTATATAAACACGAGTGCAAAATGTGATGCAATAACAGATTTCTCTATGGCAGTATAGTGCCATGTAAATTCTCAAGAACTTTGGGAGCATATCTGTCATCACCAGGTGCAGCTGTAACATTAATGTCACTTCCAAAATCCCATTCAGGCAAAAACAATACATGTTCTTATTAAGAAACTAGTAACAGAACAGTCGGTTATATTTATAACATATTAAGTGCTATTGAGTTAATCAAACTGATAAGGTTAGAGTTTAGGTTTTTTTATAGGATCAGTTGGGAGGGCTGTGTAGAAATGGGAGAAAGGGCTACTGGGAGTTTGAACACTTGGTTTTTCTAACAAATGGCAGAGAGCAAGTGTTGTGAGCCACTAGCTTGCAAACAAGTATAGTAGATCCGTGTGTGTGTGTGTGTGTGTGTGTGTGTGTGTGTGTGTGTGTATATATATATATATCTATATATATATATATATATATATCTATATATCCACAAACACACACACACACACACACACACACACATATATATATATATATATATATATATATATATATATATATATATATATATATATATATATCCACACACACACACACACACACACACATATATATATATATATATATATATATCGATAGAAGATACATATATGACTCTATGCCATTTCATCTAAATGCACATTATCTAAACACGTCTTAAACAAATGTGATCTAACATAAACAATTCATCTAAACTCAGCATTAGCTTAAAAAACAGAAAAAAATCGCTAGCATTGGATGAAAAAAAACAGAAAATAATTCCTGGCATTAGACTAAGTGTTCCTAAATCGGTTTTTAGACCATTTATGTTTTGGGGAAGTAATAGATCTATTGAAGTCTAACTATCACTTCACCAAAGTGGTTTACAAAACTTATCTAATCAGTTAATCTAACAATAGACTCCACCACACCATACCAGCTACATTGGTATTAGTTTTCTTATACAGTTACAATTAATATTGCAGTTTGCTTTATCAAAGCATGTTAGATTGTACGAGCTGATGGTGCACTTCCAGGGTTGTTCACTTTTTCTGCTGTAGTGCAACTATGGAGTTGTTAAACACAGGTAAGTAGGGTGTGGCCAAAGTCTTCACATTGTGTGTGCAGGGATAGTTGCTACCTGCAAAAGAAGAATGTATTTTATTCATTTGTTTATGTTTTTTGACTTATGCTGGAGTTTAATGAAGAGTGTGTTTAATTAGTATATACTAGGCTAATGACCACCATGGCCTTATATAAGCCCAGCCACGCAACCGAACCTAGTTGCGCCCCATTGTAACGTACACCTTAATGGGTGGGGGGGGGGCATACTTCTCAACTGTCCAGATTTTTGCTCATATTTTTTGTCTGTTGCTTATAAAATTTGTGGTTTTCTGGCAAATTACTGGATGGTCTGCAGATTGAAGTCACTAAATAATGACATACATTTGGGTTTCAGACTTTATATCTCCCTGAAAATAGATGCCAACACACATTCTGTTATTCTGGCAACTTTCTATGTTTATAACAGCAATATTTACAATCTGTCCCTATTTTTACTTGTCTTTGCTCCCCATTATGTCCCCCATTATGTCAGACTTTGCCAGATTTTTTGTGCTAAGAGACTAAGAGATATGGCGGTGACATATTTGTTAGGAGGGGTATGCTTGTTAGGAGGCTGTTAAAAAGTTATGTGGGGAGTATGTTAGTTAGGGAATATTTACTGTCAGCCTATGTCTATAAGAGATATGGGGGCCAGCATGTTTACTGTCAGCCAGTTATATTTCATTCACTTTTATGTACTTTTTATATACCTATGTGTGTGTGTGTATGTATAGATATATATCTACTATAACCAGGTTAGTGGGCTTTTCCAGACATAACATGGGATACTGGATATGAAGAACATTGAAAGTGTACAACATACTCAGAAATACAGTTGGTGGAAAACTTATATGAAAAGTATGAAAAGATACAAACAGCTATACAATAAAAGAAAAAATACATTCAGTTGATAATTTTGTATGTATAATCTTAGTTTGGTACAGCTGAATTTTTTTACCTACAGATTCATACTTACACCGAATAAGATGTCCCAAGTATTTGTATCTAATACTAAGTTCTCTGCTGTGTGGAACAGAACTGCATTGAAGAGCTTACCATAGTAGCATTACCTTCAAAAAAGACTAAAAACATTGCATAATTTCTTTAGACTTAATTCTACAAGGTTCGTTAAAGATTTGCTCCACTGTACTAGTAAAGAATGTCAGAACTGTCACTGTGGTTATTCATTCTCACTTTAGTAATGACTTTTATGGCTGTCTTTGAGGTATTCCATCAATTTTGCTTGAATTCCTTTAGGATCAGTTCAGTTGTCATGTACGGGGAGAGAGAATTCCAGCTAAGCTGAACTGCCTTACTGAAGGATCTCTCACTGATTACTAGGCTGAAGTCTCTCCTTGATCTGTAGATATCAAAGTAGAGTAATGCGTTACAAATTTCAGAGGACAAGGTTAATTAACTTAACAATTGCAGTATTTAGTAAAGATGGGTTCTTGGCTGTAATTGAAAACTGTCTGGTATGTTTTGTAGGCATGTAGTGATGTTCCCTATTGAAGGAAAGTGCAGGATTGACATACTTTGAGACATTTGAAGCTGTTTGTTTTTATAAGATGTATTTAGTACAGTTAAAGACATTGCATATTATATTCTAACTAATAGTTAGTTACTCAGATATGTCACTTGCCTTATGCTAGTGTCAATGGTGCAACAGGTAGAATGCTTGTCTTTAGTAGGGAAAGTCATGGGTTCTAGTCCTGCTGCCGGTTAATTTAGTGTTTACAGTACAGTATAAGACGATGCTGCATTGCTGCGTATGTCATTCTTTAGATGACACATCAAACTGAGAGCCCATGTATTCAACTAGTGGTACCTCGGGAGGATTTAAAAGGTCTTACAACACCTATGAAAAAGAGTAGGGGAAATTTCACTGGTGCCCTGGCTTTTCCTAGTTATATAAATACCACTTTAGGTCTCTCCTGAAAACAGACTACTAGCCTGGTCAAAGGATGAATTTAAAAAAATGTTGGCAGAAAGGAAAGTATCCTGTACTTTAGTCTTAGCTGTTTCAGTACTTTATCCACAATCATATCTATTATGATGTTTAAAAAAATGCAGGATTCCAAACACAAACACAGATATACTAAGACATATATATATATATATATATATATATATATATATATATATATATATATATATATATAAATATATATGTATAACTGACTGGTACATGACAGTTATATGATGATCAGTTAGTTGAATATTCTAACTTCAGATCTAAAACCTAAGTGATCTAATTGCATGAAATTTAATATGAAAATAGATCACAGAAAATATCACTTATTACATTTATTTCATTTTGACAAGTGTATCAACTCTGAGTGTAAAGCATTCTGATCTTACAGTTTTCCAAGTACTTCATGTATACCTTTGTTGCAATCAGAAAAATATTCTACCTGAAGAAACAGATTGTTTCATGAAGCGCACCATGTTTCATTAAAATCTAGTTTTCCACTACATGCAGAGCAATTTTGCAGCTGCTATAGTAATGTAATAAACAGCTTAATGATGTAAAATCGTTTAATTATCTCTGAAATGAATCTGTCGCTGTATATATGAAAACATCCAAAATGTGTTATCTGTTAATATATGAAACACCAATGTGAAAAATGTAAGTTGGTTTAGTTAAATAAATTAAGTATCACTCATAAATGGCTGCATTACTTAAGAAAATTTAAATTGGCATCAAAAGCAAAACCGAACATAAATACATCCTTTATTGCAGGAAATTGTACTGTTCTGCACTCCTGATGTGGGGCTGTACCCAGTATCCCCTAAATTAAATATCCCAAGTCTGACATCTGACTACCTAAGGGTAAAGTAAATACTTGGTATTGCTGGAAAACTAATATTCCCCATTTTTCTGAAGTACCACATTTTTAGGATCCTATTAAAAACCAATGTGTGCAAAGACGGTGCAAATGTTTTATTTTTTTTTTATTGTGTTTAAGCATAGAGCAATCTGCACGGGTCATACCTGAGCAATTCATAAAGCCGGCTGTACTTACATCTACTGTTATAAACACTATGGGGGGATTTAATAAAGTCTACACATTTTTTTTTATGTAGGCATTGCTCCGTTCTGCTTATATGGGCGCAAACATTTTTGGATTCAGTAAGTACTGCTGAGCAGCACTCATTCACGTGCCAACACGAAAACTTCCATAGCATGCAAATCACCTCATAAGCAGGTGAATATCATAGAAATGAGGCAAACAGAGTGATCCGTCAAGCAGATAGTCATCTGTTCAAACCCCATCTCAGTGGCCATAGTGTATGTGGAAAAATTCTGTGCACAGGAGTGTAGATAGACAAAGGGGTTGTAAAAATGTAGATATATGGACAGAAATGTCATGCCACATACACATATAAGCAAAACTATTATCCTGTATGTCAGAAAAATTAAAGAACATAAGTTAATTTTTTTAATAATCTGAGCATTTTTGTGTGGCTTGCTGCAGTGTACAAACATGCTTTAGAGAAAAATAAAAAAAATTGGAAAAAAATTAATAATATGTGACAGACATATTACAGGACCGTGTGAAGTCCCTACACTGGTGCACTGGTGCTGTTGCTAACATGGTAGGACTATGAATCATGTAGTTTCCAGGCTGTGCACACATATACCTATGCAAGTGAGGTGGAGTTACTGAATAGCAAAAACGATCATGTCTGCGTATCCCCTTCATGTAGGCTTAAACCCATGTTGCTGTTTACACAGGATGCAGCTGACACCAATGGCTAATTTTTCATGCTGAACGAGTCCTTTCGGGGGGGGGTGGTGTTGTGCTTAGAATGTCTGAAGAAAATGTATTTGATTAGTTTTGATCCTTGTTAAACTAAAATAGCGACATTAAATGATGTTGATTATATTGTAGGCACGTGGAATGCATTATAGTTAGCCAGTCACACATTCTGCACCTACAGCAGAGCTCTATAAAGTATGTATACATCTGTGTGTGGTGTAACATTATGGACCTTTGTCACATATTAAGTACATCAGACGGCTAGAGAATGCCATGGACATTTTGAGTGAAATGCAGTACTGCAGAAACAGGGACAGTTGTCAGTGTCTGCAACACACAAAATCCCTGACTGGAGTACAGGTAGGTATTTGCTGGAGTCACTTTATAAATACTGACAGTCCCACTGGGCATGCCCATACACTTAGTTAAACCGAGCACAGTCCTGTTGCCCCTTGATCAAAATTACCTGTTATGTATGTATGTATATATATATATATATATATATATATATATATATATATATATATATATATATGTCTATTGCATGCATACATATATGTATAGGTCTACCTGAAAATATCAAAAGCCGACAATGAAGACAGATTCATTGAGGCAACATCCACAAAAACCCACTTCATCGACAGACCGGATGAACAAAATCCTTCCCAGGGTAAGTACTAAGTCACCCAAACGCACACAAAACCAACACCGGAACACTCAAAACCCACCTGGGGGGGGGGGCGGCTACACCCCACACCTCCCAATTAAATATACCAGTTCCAACATTGCCCTGCAGTTTGTGAAAGGGAAAAGTTTATCTTCACGGCCAACAGGTTACTTACCCTGGAGAGGTTAGAGGATTTTCATCAGCTTATGGAACCATAGGATATTTGAACTTCACTAGAGAACTTTACTAGACAAAAGACAAACCCACATCCATAGGTATCACAAGGGATAAGAAACTAAGAGTAATGCTACTCAACGCCAGAAGTCTAAACCTCAAGATGCACGCACTCGAAACTCTCCTTAGCATGGAGAACATCGATATCTGTGCAGTAACAGAAACCTGGTTCAGGGCTTCCGAGAGCACCCCAGCACTACCAGGTTATACCTCATACCATGCTTTTCGGCCCCAAAACTTGGACCGAACCACAAAAGGAGGGGGAGTGTTGATATTCATCAAAGATACCCACACCTCCAGGTTGGTGGCAAAGCACGAAGCATCAGAGACTATCCATGTGCAACTAACAGTGGGTAAAACTGCCTTCCAGTTTATAGCCTGCTACAGACCACCCTCCCAAACCCAGGAACCCCACTCGGCCTTCCTGAGAACACTGGAAAATATGAAGGTCTCTCCAAACACCATTATATTGGGTGACTTCAACTACCCAGACATAGACTGGGAGCATTACTCTAGCTCCAACACCCTAGCCCAAAGGTTCCTAGAATTTATAAACTCAAATGCTATGGAACAACTTGTTACCACTCCCACAAGAGGGGAAAACATACTGGAGCTGATCATCACCAACATGGAGACTCTATGCTCCAGACCAGAAGTGTATCCCTCACTGGTAAGATCAGACCATAAACTAATCTCACTGGATATTCACATCCCGACCCCACCCCCTGCCCAGAAAACCACAGTGAAAAACTTCTCTAAAGCAAATTTCACACTCCTCAAAACTGAGGTGGAATCCTTCAAAGCCCCCGGGCCTGTGGAAAATACGGCCCAGACCGCAGAATCCTTTATAAACGCATTCTATGAACACCTTCAGGAATGCATGGATCATGCGATCCCAAATAAAACCAAGACTCAATCCTCCAAAGGCAGACGTCCTGTCTGGTGGACCCCAGCCATAAAAAAACGATACAATAGAAGGAGGAAGCTACTAAATGATAGAGCAAAATCCCAAAAAGGGAAGGCATCACTGATCAGTATTAGCAAAAAACTACGGGCACACATAAAATTTTCTAAGGCCAGCTTCGAGAGAAAAATTGCACAGGACACTAAGGATAATCACAAGGCTTTCTTTAGTTATGTTAGGAACCTGGGTGGTAATTCCCAGATATGCTCAGAATTAGTCCAAAATGACAAAAAATACACCGAACCCACCCATTGCCAACGTCCTAGCTGACAGGTTCAGCGCAAACTTCTCCCCCCCCTCCCCACTAAAAGGGCAAATATCTATCCCAGCAGAGTGTTGCCCCCTGACATCTCAGATGCTCAGGTAAGAGCCGCCCTCTCCAAAGCAAAAAACACAGCATCAATGGGACCAGACGGTGTTCCGGGCTGCGTTCTACATGAACTCCAAGAAGAGCTAAACCCAAACATAAAACTACTGTTCAATCTCAGCCTTACTACAGGTATTGTGCCCAAAGAGTGGCGTACAGCAACAGTGGTCCCTCTCCATAAAGGTGGTGCTTCAACGGATCCTGGAAACTATCGCCCCATAAGCCTGACTAGCTTGGTCTGCAAAGCTATGGAAAGGATCATCATGGACCTCATAAATAAAGATATTGGGGACCAACAAACACTGGATCCTACCCAGTTCGGCTTTGTTAAGGGCAGGTCCTGCCTCTTAAACCTGGTTGATTTCTTTGAAACAGTCACCAAGGCCATTGAAGAGGGGAAGGTGGTCCACACAGCCCACCTGGACCTCGCAAAAGCCTTCGATACAATACCCCACTCGGGCATTATAGATAAGCTCACCAGCTTAAATATAAACCCCTATGTCACTAGATGGATTGCAAATTGGCTCAAGGACAGAACCCACATGGTTAGAATTGCTGGAGCCATGTCAGACTCCAAACCAGTTACAAGTGGTGTCCTACAAGGCTCAGTCCTGGGACCACTCTTGTTCAGTATATATTTCTCGGAGGTACAGGCCAACACGGAAGGACTGTGGCTGACCAAGTTCGCAGATGACTGCAAACTGGGCACCATAATCGACTCTCCAGCTGACACAAGCATCCTCCAAAAGGGCCTCATAGAAACAGACAACTGGTGCCAGAGCCATGGCCTCAAGCTAAATGCCAAAAAGTGTATAGTCATCCCCTTTGGCAAAAACAAAGTGCTCACAAATTACCACATAGGTGGTAATCCATTAAGTACAGAAGAAGTAATTAGGAACCTGGGGACCCAAGTTGATAGCAATCTCTCATTTGACAACCACGTGGCCAAAGTGGTTAGAAAAACATTTTATATAGCCCACCTAATCATGAAGGGATTCACATCTAGATCAGGGGACGTCATCGTGCCTCTTTACTCATCCCTCATCAGGCCCATAATTGAGTACAATGCCCCTTTTGGGATGTACCTTACCAGACACCTGCAACAACTGGAAAGACCCCAAAAGTACCTCACCAAGAGGATCAAAGGGCTCAAACAGATGCCATATGCTGCCCGGTTAAAGAAACTCCAGCTCTACTCAGTGGCATACCACCTGTTCAGAGGCGATCTGTGCCTGATGTATAAAGCCATGTCCAACCCGGAATTAATGGACATGCTGCACCTCAGAAAATCCAAATCCCATCGAGCTACGCTCGAGAGACTTGAACCTCAGCACTGAAATAAATAGGACATGCTGGAGGGACAGATTCATAACCCAGAGGCTCCCTTCACTCTGGAATAAAATCCCAGTCCAGGTTAGGCAGAGTCCCTCATTGACTCTCTTCATGAGGAATCTTGATGAGTAGATGGGAGATCATAGGTTTACCCCGGGTATCACTTCTGTGTCACTGTTAGACAGAGGCACAGTATACTAACCTCGAAAAAGGGCATAGCAAAATAAATTTAAAATGGGTAGCGAAAGCTAAACACATTCTGGCTAGGCTTATAAATGCCCTAGGGCAGATAGCCTAGTATGAACCTATGAACCTATGAACTAGCATAACGTCGATACTGCCCTCACAATTGTAGACAACTGTATACCCTATTTACATGATTAGCACATCCTTGTCCCAGTCCAAGAGGGACACAGGTAGAAGCCCTGTGGTGAAATGACGGTTGCCCAACCCATCATATAGATGGGATATGTTGAGGTGCACTGAGGTACTCTGCTTGCCATTAGCCAGGGTTCTGTTTCAAATGTGTGTTAAAGTCTGCTAGACAAATCTCTCCTACCAGCATGTATTACTAATGTCACATACTAGGTTAATGTCCTTACAGTGATTAATACCGCTACTATGCCACCTACAGATGTGCAGCATTTACAGTCACGCATTGCCCCAGATGCAAGGCAGAGATCACCTGTGAGTAGTCTATATGCCACAGGCTACAATGGCACTCATTTCAGACGATCTCCATTGAACACGTACTGAAGACATGAAGTTCCCTTGTGAGGGACCATACTGTTGTGTGCAAGTGCCAGTACTGCTTGAAAAGGTCCATCATCAAATGGCCATTGCACTCAGATATTGGCATGCTGAGGAAAGAGTACATGGGGGCTATGAGTATGTTAGTTATGGGTGATTGTGCCCTTAGCTATAACATATGATTCCCATCATACCACTAGGGAGACATAGTGATCTCAGGCATATTAGGTGTAAACCTGTGTGGCCAGGTCTCTGTGCCCAGTTCTTTCACCCCTTAGTATGTACATCACATGTTGCAACTGATGTGCTACTTACCAGGTACATAGGTGTTAGTGATGGAAATACTAGATATGCATTTGCATGGAGTTTATGGCCATTACTATGTCAACAGGCATTTGTTCATCAAAACCCTCTTGTAGGATATTGACATAACTCACAGATTCCATGAGTGCCCACAGTTTGCAGGCATCAGTCAAAATTATTAGCCTCAGACATTCAGTATTCACTTGTATTGTGGATAAATGGATTTGAAGCAGTAGAGGATCTTGGACTGAGCCCTGTTCAACACTGTTGCTTACAGATCAGATATTGGAGGCTGATGTCCCTATGTTGAGTATGTGTGCCATCAATGGGGCACTTAGTGACCCCTGCAATGATAGTACCATGGATGCCTAAGTGGGTGCTTTGTAAATGATGCCTAAGTGGGAGATATAGTCAGATTGCTTGGCTCAGTCCAGGGGGTTGTATGCCCTGATGTCCCCTCACCCAGGTCCTTGGTGACTACCTCGGAAATGTCCACCACTTTTAATAGTCATCATCCCCCCTGTCAGACATCCAAACTGTGTAGAGTCAACTGTGTGTAGATCACATATCAGTGTGCTGATCAGCTAGCTCCATGATTAATGTCCCTATGGCCATACAGATATGGATACTCAGGCAGAGGTCTTTAGTTCTGGTGGTCAGTACATGCACCACCTCGGTGCAAGGGTATAACAGTTGCAGTTTTCCAGTCAGCTAGGGAGCAGCTAGTGGTTTCAGTATGACTGCAAGTTCCCAATGGTGTTATTAATCCTTGTCAGATCCAATGTAGGATGCAGCCTGGGATGCCACGATGTCCAATAGATGATGTGTATTCTCCATAGAGAGGCCATTTACGACTTGTTCTGTAGAAATGGAAGTTATGGGACAGGTTGTAGGAATGTCGTGTCACATGGTGGGGACAGGGAAGTGAAGTTGACACAGAACCTGTGGGACTACAGTTTAGCTATGAGTACAGATCCATTATATGTGGCCTCCTTATGTATGAGTTCACTGACAATCTGGGTCTGTCCTTTGAGGTTACACGTAACTACACTGTGTGTTATGGTTCTGGTTTGTGTGAGTGGCTAATTTTGTCACTTACCATGTCTACACAACATCACAACAACACTATGTGCTGTTTTAGCTGAGGAGGCTGTGCCTCCATTTTAGTGGGGGCACCCTCACCCCAACTGTTACACAGCAATGTCCACCTCTTATTGTACAGCCTGATAATGGCAGTTGTCCATCAGGCAGGTTTGCTATACCATGAGGAGCCTGTGTTCCTCCTGTCAGGTACAGCCGAGTTCATGCAGTTGTAATGCTGCTGGCATGCATGGTTGTAGAGCTCTGCATACTTGCCTGACCATCTGAGGGGGGAGGTGCAGTCAAGCTATGTAAATCATCCCACAGAAGGTAATATGTGGCTTTGTTGAAATATATGTCTATATTGTCTTCAAGGGGGGGTTAGTACTGGTAGTTTTAATGAGCCTGATCTGTAGTCATATCCCACCAGGGAGGACCTCATATTGGGAGGCTGCAATGGTCACCCATATTGGTAACCACATGATGCAATACATTAGTTCACCTTGGGGAGATGTCACGGCACTGCTCCGGGGCACTGTAATTAAGGACCTGGAGCAACCTTTTGGCAAGTGAGCTGCAGCACAACTAAGCAATACAGTTGGTGGTCACGTAATGCCACCCTAAACCTTGGTGTAATAATATATCTTGATAGACATACATACAAATGCACACAATGGGTGTCTGGATATATGAAGCAGCTCCTGTAGCCAGCTATTGCTTGATTGTGCCCTTCCATTACTGAATGTCACCTGCAGTGTTTCTGGGAAATCAAAATGCTTAATAAAATCTGGATGTGTATCTATCCTTAATGAGTATGTATGCACCAACTGCATTACCTTGAACACTGTCATTCTGAGGTCTGAAGATGTGGATGGATGTGTAGTCTGGTATGGCTGTGGTGCTGTCCACAACCTTGAACCAGATGTCCTTGACTGCACATATGTCTGCTTATTCCAAGGTGGGACACCTTCCACAGAGTGGGGTTCAGTGTTGCCAAACCCAGCGTGTAGCAGCATAACCATGATGTTGTATAAAGATGATGTTCTCATTGCCAACTTTTCCCTGAACAGTGCATCTAAGATGCATTGTGGGGGTGTCAGCAGCCTTGGCTGGTACTCCAAATCTCAGGGGTGATAGATGAAGATCATTCCTGGTGAAGCATTCATGTCTGTTGTGCAAGGCATCCCAGGCCAGCATGTAGTAGATCCCCTAACAATGACACCACATGCTAAGGCAATTGTTGACTTCCATCGGTTTCCATGTGTATGGAACAATCATCCTAGGTGAGGGTCAACTGCAGCTGAAAGCTATGCATATACCCACAAGACACACAGACTGGCTAAGCTCATTCATGTGTCTGCATACAGGCTGGTGACGTATGTCCCAAGCATGTACACCTGCAGGAACTATGATGTCAACATTATGTTAACTGATGTTCCTTTATTTTTGGCAATGTGTGGTAAGGCCTATTGTGTCAACCCACAGACAGCTATTTGTGATCTTTCCCATATGTAGCCACTTGACAAAAACATTAGTGTGTCTCACAATATAATCACCTCTGACTAAGATGTGTGATTTTGTGTTTTGCCTCAGGTGTTTGACCAGTGAGCGAGTGGTGCTTGCAGTATTATGTGCACTGTGCACTCCAGAGGCAGGATTTTCTGAGGTGTCTGGCAATGTGTCTGGTAAGTAGATGCACACACGTGGGTATAGGTTGTGCAAGATGTGAGATGTGCATGTTGGCATAATGCTCATTGCCATATGTAATGACTGCTGCTGGAGACACCATGGCAGCAAGGTTTGAAATGCAGTCACATCTGTCACACATTGTTTGTGTGTCATAGGATTAGAGGAGGTGGGGACACTCCCAACATCTCAGCAGCAGGTCTGCAAAGTTAGGGTCATGCTGCCACCCCCTTGGAGTTGACAGCCTGATATACATTGTTTGTAGGCACACCTTGCAGTGAAGATGTGAATGCCTGTCCATGCATAGAGGGCTTGTTCAACTTTGCTGACATTATGTTAGCCTTGCAAGCATATGATGCCTCTAGGCAACCAAACAGCACACTGTTTGTTGTGTGACATAATGTGGGAACACAGGCATGTGTTTTGGGTACATAACACTTGTCCTATATGGACAGACTCAAACAATTCCAACTATTCTCTGTCTCATATCCCCTACTTAGAGGAAATCTCTGCTTGACTTACAAAGCCATGTCTGACCCAGCTCTGTTAGAAATGCTACATCTAAAGAAATACCAATCCCTCTGCACCACACACTTGAGAGACCTCAATCTCATTACCGCAATCAACAGAACATGCTGCAGGGACAGGTTCATAACCCAGAGACTGCCCATACTATGGAATAGACTTCCTATACATGTCAAACAGAGCACCTCACTGGCCCTCTTCAAGAGACATCTTGATGAGTGGATGGTAAATAGAAAATTCACCCTGGGATTACTTCAGTGGCTCTACTCAACAGAGGCACTGAGAACTAAGGTCGGGTGGCACAATGCCAGCATCATACCTCTCAACTGTACAGTTTTCGCAGAATGTCCAGATTTCTGCCTTATAATTTTGCATCATTTTTCATAAAATTGTGGCTTTTGGGCAAATTAGTGGCAAATCATTAAAGATTAAAGTTATAAAATAATGACAGTCATTTGAGTTTTAGATTTCATACCCTTCAGAACATTCATGCTAATGCAAAACCTGTTGTACTATCAACTTTCTAAGTTTGTAAAAGCAATATTTAAAAATTGTCCCTATTTGTACCACCTTTTTCATGGCTTTGTCCAGAAGAGGTTGAGAGGTATGGCCAGCATAATTTTATGGGCTAGGCTTGTAAAGGCTTTGGGGCCATTAGTCTAGTACACACCTATGAATCTATGAACTGTATAGTACGACATGCCTAGAACATGTCTCATGTTGACACATATTGGCCATAGGTGGCAGGTCCACTGCAGTAGGCCTCACAGCCATGTCATGCAGATATCCACCAGTAATCTGTTGAAGGGCAGGATGCATGACTAGATAAGAAATTGTCACCTATGATGGTTCACCGCCAGTGTGCTGATTGTTTCAGCAAGACTTATATTGTGGCACTACAGTAGTACTCCTAATCTGCCTCTTGTCAGTTCCCTAGTGACATACCATCAACCTTGGAACAGAAGGCATAAGACATGCAAAAGACAACTGAGTGCCCAGGTTGCTAATCAAGGCATCTACCTGCAGAAGGGTATGTGAAGCCTACAGAGCCTTTCATGATTCAGGACAGCTATGTGGATGAACAAACAGGCTGTGTCCTGCTTGTCATCATGAGCTTCGTAGTAAGGTTTTGTGTGTGATGACAGAAAACCTATCATAGCATGGTATCCTATGTGAGAGTGGTGTCAGTGAAACCAGCATTAGTAGTTGTAGGCTCCAGCAATTTGGTGCGCTGCCATGCTTAACACATTCTTCACAAGGTAATTGAGTCCTTCCAGCACACACCACTTGGGAAATGTCCAACTGCAGAATATCTGTGTAAAACCCCAACTAACCTTCACAGGGTCTACACATTACACTTCCCTAACATGTTTGTCTGTGCTCTGCACAGACACCTTTGATGACTCTTCTTGGAACATGCTGGAGGTAACTACAATACTTAGTTGCAAAAAAGACAACTAGCATGTAGTGCCAAGCAGTGTCCCCAGATCAGAGTCATGTGACATGAAATGCTATGAAAGGAGTTAGCATGGATACAAGCAGTAACACTGTCTTACACCTACTGGCACTGGATCAAACACTGTTTTGCTCAAGGCCAAATCATGCCTACTGACTCTAACCATCGGACTTCATTGAGTGTTACACTATGCAATGGATGACAGGAATGTTACTCACTGTACCTACCATGGTCTGACAAAGTGTTGACAATACTAGGCCAGCAGGCCTTGCTGGAAACTGTGTAGGTTATCTACAGAGTTATGTCAGCTGGTGGATAGGCAAGTGTCTGACAGTCATAATTGGGGAATATAGCATTGGGAGACCTACACTGCAGTGACACCAGTCACCAGTGGATTTCCCCAGACATCATTAATAGTGTACCCCTTCTAGCCATTCCCTCTCTGTGGTCACAGCCACTGTCAGTGACATCTGACTGACTACATTAGCAGGAGATTGCATATCAGGATTTGTCACTGAATCCCACACAGAACCAATAGTTATTCAGGATGGCCTGAGAGACACATTCAGTTGTTGTCTAAGCCATTGACAAATACTAAATGCCAACAACTGTACAATACAATCCTTTGGAAAGTCATCCACCCCTAGAATATATAGTAGTGTTCACATCACACACAGTTAAGCCATTACTTACGGACAAAGAGAGTAATGTAGCTTTTAACTTTTACTGGTCAGTAAGATGTGGGGATGCATTCTTACAACTGTAGCAGCCATACAAGTTCCATGGTACACCAATACACATTGTAGATAACATGTCCTATGGAGTCCATGTCAAGATGTACATGTGTAGTCTGTCTTCTAAATGCTTTGGAGGGGATGTGTATGGCTGCCATACAGGGAGGTGTCTGATCCTACTGTGTACCTCCCGCATATCCATGACAGGACTGACACGTCTTACCTGTTTTAAACACCTACACCATCACTGTGGTATAAATAATACATGCTAGAGAGACAGGTAATATGTAACACAGACAGTACACCCTGTATGTAACAGGTCCCCCGTGCATGTGAAGCACACTTCTGCTGTGACACACATCATTTTCAGGTTACACAATGGGATGCAGAACAAGGCAATCATAACTGCTGTTGGACAAATGTCTGTACTGGACTCAGGAAATCTGTAGATGGGTCATCTCCATCATCATAGCTTGCAGATGAGTTAACTTCCAAAACCATGGCGACACTTATCAAAGGTATCAGACCTTTTCACAGATTAGGGATGCATGAGTAGGCTGAATAATGCCATTGTCCTTGTTATCCTGTTATACACATAAGGACCTATGGAGCCATGCACCTATAGTGCAGTAACTTGCTGAAGACATATTTATTCTGTGCTGACATTTTATCCTGTGCTGTGACATCTATGGCTTTATTGCCACTATGTATCCATAAGTGTTCCCAACAGAATCCGCAAACAGAAACATAAACAGGTCCGTGACACACCTTTCATTGTGTAAGTATACAGCCATTACAACATCATAAAACATAGGGTACGCAAAACTATATAGCTTACTCATTACAAATGTCAGCACACAGTATCTGTCAGTAACTACTACAAGTAGCAATGCAAAACAACAATCCATTACAGAAGTACATGATAATTTATATAGTCACCCTGTGTATCAGACACACAGCTTCATTTCTCTGCATCAATGATGAGTATGACAGAGATGTGCCACAGGTGTCATCACTTGCATAGGGTGTTGTGTGTTGGTACAGGAGGCCTAGGCTGACCCAAAAGGTTGACAGTATGTGTGAGAGTCAGGAAGAGAAGCAGGCAAGATGGACCATGGAAATATGCCATGTGTGTCTGTAGGTGACCTGCATTTGACAGTGGTGTGAGAGTATGTGCGTGTACACAGTCAAGCTCAGTGCTAGGCCTACATGTGTGTATGTAGGACAGCTTTGAACCATGCATGATGGAGCTGACAGTTCATCATCTCCAGCCCCGAACACCACAGCTGGCTCTGCTAGGAGTTGCACTGGCACCTCCACGCCTATGATCAGAAGCGGTGCTAGTACCTGATGGTACTGCTGTCTGCTGGGACCATGTCCTCTATGGGAACACCCTTGACCCCGAGCCCATGGCCTGCCATGTCTTGGTATGGACAGCACACTGCCCTCTGCAGTGCTGGATGTACTGCCACTATGGGAACGTGATTGTGCACGGCCACATGGACTCTCAGCAGATTGGGTTGCTGACCTACACCTACGAGTCCGACACTCAGCTCTAACCAGACTACCAGCACAGACACTGTGTATTCCAAGACAGTGTGCAATCTGTCTCAGCCCACCCTCTTTTGACTGCATCAGTGAACCAATCCAGGGTGTCAGCAATGCGGTGGAGGCAGTCACAGATGTCAGACTGTGCTGCATCCATAACCCAAACTGCAGTCATGGATGTCAGATTGTGCTGCATCCATAACCCTAAACATACATCTGGAGTTCCTTGCAGTACATGCCTGTGCCCCCATGATGATCCAAAACATGCACCGAGTGACCCATAATGTGACAATTGCAACAGGTGGTGGACGGACAGCAGGCCTTCTACAAGCACCCCTATCAAGCTGCCTGTGTGGAACCTCACCAGCTCTCTGGCTATGGCCAGTGTCTACACTCACTGGAGCCATAGTTGCTACACATTACTGATGTCCCCACCCTCTGACTGCTCAATATCTGTGGCCTCTACGGACTGGATATGTGTGGACATACTGACTGTGTGTGGTGACAATGAGGGCAGAAGAGGGATGTCAACCTCTGAGACAGATTCAGCCCTTGAAACTCCCATCTGTCCCTCACTGTGGCCACCATCAACATCAGAGTCTGAAGAAATACTGACATTGGGTTGTGTAGGGGGCAGAGACCAACCCCCCCCCCCAGTCACCTGTGATAAGAAAAGAAAAAGCAGTACATTAGTACCTGCAATATTATGCTCTGCAGTACTATGTTGCAATATATGTAAATCTCTATACACTGTTGTCACTATTACAGACCTGTTGAAAACCCAACCTCATATAGTAGAACAAGAGGACTTTTCCCACAAACAGCTGTAGTTATTTGTAAATAAAAGCTCTTTGCAGAGAAATCTTATCAGCAACAATGAGGTACACTGTTGACATTTGTGAAGACTCTGCACAGCTGATACGTATGGCAATCTATAATGTCCTGACAATACTGTCACATCTATCAGTGTATTCACATCTAAAAGGCATAAGTATGACTCTAACATGTGTACAGTCAAAAAATAACTGTGCAGTTGGTAATCATGCTGACAACACAGCTATCCAGGCAGCAGGCCTGGGATGACCCTTTAGGGATTACATTGCTGTAAATCTACATCTATAACAAAACAGTGTCATGCTTACCAGGAGCAGGACCACGGCCTCGTTCAATACCCAGACCTGTGAAAAGTTGGAGAGGTAATGTCAGTACCACTGCATGTTGCACCGGTAATACGTCCATATATCTGACATTTACAGTAGCTACTGTGTTAATTGTTATATTGGTCAAAATCTGAGCATGATAGTCAAACTGCAGTTAAAAACTCCTTCCCCAAAGAACAAAGACCTAACACCCACGTAACAGTATGTACACCCTGACACACTGAATGCTACCATATTGCAATGGTGATCAAACTAAGCTTACCTGCATGCTCCTCTGCTGTGAAAACTGTGGCAAACACATCTATGATTTACATTGTGATGGATGCCTGGGAGCTGTAGTGTGTGCCTAGGTTCACCAGGATTTCATCAGTGGCTGAGAGTGGTTGCTTCACTGCAGGCCCTCCACCGGTGATGTCACAATCCCTGGCTACATCTGGTGGTCTTCTGCATGCAGTATTGATCATGTCTATTGTGTGGTGTTGAACCTGCTCATATGTCCTGCTATTATGACCTGTGGCATTCATGTCACAGACAAGGTCAGCCCTGTTGTTCCCTGTTTTGCCTCCCCCTGGACAGTAGACGTTCATGGTGTTTCTGGCGGCCTTCCAATATAATATCATTCTCTGCATCCATGAAAGGTTCACAGCATCTTGGATACATATTTCCTGAAAGACAACAAAATGGGAACACATGTCAGGATCACATACGTGGAGGCACACTATGTAGTGATACAGCAAGAACAGAATGGCTGGCAGTATCTACTGCTTGATCACACATGTCATATTCCACAGCGTGCAAACATACTAAGTGTGTGGATACGATTAAAATACTAGTCAGCTATTCCAGTGTGTGCCATGACAGATATCGCTGTATGATCACACACCCAACACAGGAGTCTATTGTAGTGTGTCCCCTAGGGGCAACCTCCCTGATAATATGTCAAAACAACAGTGCCAAACAAATGTTAGTGTGCTATTACAACTACTATAAAGGTACAGTCCCACAAGACCAGTGTGCAACATTTACAGAAAACCTTTCCCCCTTGTTGTATTGTATGTCCTCTATGGGTGTAACAAATCTGCAGATCAATGCCATGTCATTATCACAGTTTTAAGAAAGGCTTAATACTATAATCCCTATTCCCTGTAAGTATATTCACACATCTGCATCCTGTTGTAAACAAACAGGTTACATACCTGATGGAGTGCAAAACTCCTCTGTTAATATGTGGTGATATTTAAGTTTTTGCAAACGTGTTCTGTGTGCAGAAAGTCTCATACAGAATGGTTCCCCATAGCCAGCAAGTTTGCCTTTTTAACATGATTCTCATCAGCAGATGATTGCCTCTTAACAAATCTGTGGTTCTGAAATGTTAATTGCAGCCAACACAGCTGATTTGCACTATCATCAGCCAATGACATGCAACCACTGTATGAGATATAAGACCTTCATATAGATTAGAAGCCCTTTTTGATATGTTCTCCTGGACATTACCGGGGTGAGGAGACTGCATCCTCACAGAGGGTAGGTCTGTAGCAGCTATTTTTACATAGAAATGTGTGTGCTACAGGCTGCAACAGCTGCTGCAGGTAATAGGCATAGGCAAAGAGTGTGAACCCTTTGGAGGACAACAAGCTGTAGGAGTAACTGTGGGAGCCTTGTTGAAGAGCCAGAGTGAGGGTACCAATTCCACTCCATTTAAGGCATGTGTTTAAGTTAAGTATGTTAGACAATGGTACCACTAACAGAGTACTAGGCAATATGTTTGTTGTGTCCTTGAGCAACATAGGGGATAAATATAACATTACATCCACCATATGGGCAACTTTCAGGCCATGTGTTAGTTTGGTACTCATTTGGAATATGTATGCTGGCAGTCCTTATTACAAGCAGGAGCTTCACATCTGTATGTTAGTTGTGCATCTGTGCTAATCTGCACTGTGAGTTTGAAAGGATTGCATACTGCACTTTGATATTAGTGGGCCTCATTTGCATTACCTGAGATAAAAATCATCTGTGAATGCATATTAATGCATGATGTGACATGTTATGCACTTATAGTTTTACTATAGGGATATGTGAAGTATGTTAATATCTACAGGCCTGTGACTTCCATCAGTGAAAAGCAGACATTTCATTTGAAATGCATTGTGTAGATAGAGTGTGCATGACTCATTCATTAATTGCTGGCTTCACAATAATGTAATTTAAATGCTACACAACACTGGATTTGAACCCAGGACTGTGTGTCACAAAATGTATTGCTTGCAAAGCATTTAGCAGAATGAGCTACTGAGTCACTGTTACAGCAGGTGTATTTGCAAGCTATAACACATGCAGGCTGTGACATACTTTTTTTACATCCATCATTATGTGCATGGCTTTATATACATGTATTTCTGTACCAGGGTCCCAGTTGAATATGTATTTTGCCAGTAATGCCTTAGCAGGTGTATTTCTAAGGGTTGGTAATAAAAGGGGACATTTATGTTCCATTAGAGACCTCACTTATATCCATTATTCTGTGTTTGGCTTGCTAGTGGTGTACTCTTGCACCAGATTCCAAGGTATACTCCCAATTGTTCCATTACTCTTTAAGCAAGTTTGTGCGACGTGGCATGATGTGCAGCTCCACTTAAACACAATTAATGACTGTAACTTGCAATTACTGTTGCTTAAACCACCTGTTTTAATCAATAGCCATATGACATGGCAGGTTAATGCAGTGGTCTACAGGTGCAATGGTCTTGAGTTCAAAACAGGGGACAGGTATTTGTTTTGTACATTATTATTTAAAACACACATATCAATATAGCTCCATTTAGCTGAGCTTAGTGAAGGCAGGGTCACATAAACAATATATAAACAAAAGAAAAATGGGGAGATAGGAAAGTGGTGAAATGGGGTGTAAGCCGGGGGTAAAACATAATGAAAGGCAGGTAGGTTTGTGCAGGAAGGGTATAGGAAAGAACCATAGCTATCAATTTCTTGTACAGCAACAACTGTGCACTTTGACAGAATTTGCAGATGACTTTGTACCCTGACCCCCCAAAGAGACAGCTGAGGACAACAAAATTGCATTGTTAAACCAGTTGTACGAAATTTTGTGTATCCAGTAGACGTGTGTGTGAAACGGAGAGTTATGTATGGGAAGATGTTTTTTTTGGGACAAGTGCCCATTTTTTTAAGGTGAGAATGGAATGTTGGGGAAGGGTCATACTGTGTAGGTAAGTGTGGGGGAGGTAAATTGGGTAGGTGAGGAAGATTTTGCAGACAGACAAGACAGCAGACAGGGGTGGGGTGTGACACAAGAGGGGTGAACACCTTGGATGGGGAGTATGTTTTGGAATCTCAGTTCAGTGTGCCTCCACAAGGTAGCAAAGTGAATCACATCCCCACCCATGGGACTGTCAACACTGTTGCAAGGGTGGCAGTGGTAGACACTGGGCTCTGGGTCAAGCTGTCCCCACCAGGGTGGCTGGCATGCTCTCCATCTGATGCAGGCATCGTCCACACCCATGGTAGATGATCTCATGCACCAAACCTGACAGTTTGTCACAGGTGACAACACCCCTTCCACCACCGCTCCCAGAAGGAGGCCTGGCCCCATCCCATGAAGAGGTACTACCCAACACCACAGGTAGTGCAAGAGCAGCAGAGGGAGCACCACCAGGCAGGGTTCCAGATCTTCTAGGACCCAATGCCACGGCCGGAGGAGGCAGATCACGGGGATCCTGATGACCTTGACTCACAGTAGTAAAGTAGTTATAACAATAAGTTAAGGTTAGTAATAACCAAACCAGTGTTAGTATTAACCAAATGGAGCATACTTATTAATCCAAATAAACATTAAAGTATATTATGTGTAACATAACATTTGGTAACATAACAGTAAGTATGTTAACAGCACGCCAGTATGAATTAAATCATAAGGCCAACAAAACAGTTAGTTTAACAAAATATTAAATTATAATAATAAATAATAATAAACTAAAGAAGATAGGGAGTGGAGGGAGAGAGAAACATACCATTAGTTACCTCACAGGAAATATTACTACACAGAGTACTACTACATACTTCTACAGGTGTGCAGTGTCAGTTGCAAGTACAGTGACTACAATTTTTCTATAGCTGATGTAGCACGTACATACCTCTCAAGCTGTTAACATGGGACAGTATGGGCCAAGCACTAGCAAATGCAGATACACAACTACACAAAACAGTTTCACATAATGTGGACTTGCATAACTACCAAGGTGTTCTGTAAACCGATTTGAAAATATATTGCTTTTCAGGTAATCACTTATCTGGTAATCATGGAACAGACAGATTAGGCAGTTGTTAATTGCATTACGAAAAGTCACAACAGTTGAGAGGTTTGTTTGTGTACATTAAGTAAACTAGATAGCTATCATTCCTTAGTTGGCAGGCATGGGAGTATAATCCAAAAGATGTGACTGGAGGGGACATCTGCAAATAATGTAACAATTGACTGCAGCAACTTAGAACAGACATGCAATAAATACAGCCCTATTGCAAATACTAAGACAAATGTATTTAGGTAAACACAATGCTGCTTAACACTTTATTGTTACTGCTGTTTATTATCTGTGAAGTCTACACACAGTATCTGCCCATAAAGTGGGCTATCTCACCCATATACCTTTTGTTCCTGGAGTGGGGATAAAAGAGAGCATTATGTGACTGACGTTGGCCTGAAGACAGCCTTGAACCATACTATGAGTTGAGCAATATATTTTTCAGCACATTACATTTGCATTCTACAGCTATTACAGTTTAACACTTGACTGCAGTGACATTAGCACAGACATGCAATGAATAGAACCCTACTGCAAATATTAAGACATTTATTTAGGAAAACACAATGCTGCTTAACACTTTATTGGTACTGGTGTTAATTATCTGTGAAGTCTACACACAATATCTGCACATAAACTGGTGTGCCTCACCCATATACCTTTTGTTCCTTGAGTGGAAGGAAAATAGAGCATTATGTGACTGAAACTGGCCTAGAGACAGCCTTGAACAGGACTATGAGTTGAGCAATACATTTTTCAGGCCCTCACTTTTGCATTCTACAATTATTTCAGTTTTACACTTGACTGCAGCAACCTTACTATACACATACAATGCATACTGCTCTAGTCCAATTATTCTATGACACCACAATCCTGCTTTACACCTTTTGCTTACTGTTGCAATACAGTTGTTATTGTTCATTTATTGCATTATAGTCTTTATTGTTTATTCTTTATTGCAGTACATTTTTTGTTCTTTCCTGTTTATTGCACTACCATTAGCATAATATATCTGTAATTACCACACTCGCATTGCAACCTGGCCAGGTGTCTGGCATGGGACTAAATGTTGTGAGCCCTCTCAGCTGCAGCTGTTGTGAGAGAAGCACACCATTATGCATACCAGGTGTACACAGATTTAGCTTGCATTTTAGTAAAATAGTGGAAGTACTTGCACATGTCTGAGACATGCCCAATCCTGGCCTCTTGGACCCAGGTGTCCAAAGTTCCCATCTTTCTATGCTTCATAGGTAGGTAAAAGGCTATTGGCCCTAAGGCCTATATAAGCCAAGCCAAAAAAGTACCTTGGCTTTCGCCACCCAAGAAATGTTTGAAAAGTTGTGAAAACACTGCTCACCAATGCGGGGGATGCCAGTAGCATTGGTAAGTTCCCTGCCAACCAATCCCAGACCTCAGCCTTATATTCTGGGCCTGGTAATTGCCCTGCAGCAGACGAAATTCATAATTGCATACGAGGATCCCAACAAAAGCCCTCAACGTCTGCACAGCCCATCTCTGCACCCAGAAGAGTGCACCTTCTCCAACACCGCCTAGCATACTGATAGTTATAAAGACTCCAATAACTGTTGCAGAATTCCTGTCTGTTGTCCTTAATATAGGCTGTTTCCTGCCCTTACACATCATTCAGCAACATTCAAAAAAGCACCCCAGAGCTTAGCATCGTGAAAACCAGCTAAGCAGAGCTAAGCATCATGAAAACTTGCACAACCGTGTTTTAGCAAAGATTAGCAACACGCAAACAATAGTAGCCATTAATCATGTTTAAGCAGTGCTAAGCACCACACCGCTCTTCTAAATGTAAAAGTTATATTTTTAAATTAAAAATATTTAGATTACATTAACCAAATGATATGTCTGATGGGGATTCGAACCCAGGGCCTACGAAGCTTTAGGCCATCACTCTATCCATTTAGCTACTTGCATGAAACTGCACCCATTGCAAGCATTCTTAACCCTGGAAGAAGCTGACATTTGTGCAGTCACAGAAACTTGGTTCAAAGCTGCAGAGAGCACCCCTGCCATACCAGGTTACTTGTCCTATCACTCATTCAGATTCCAAACTACGGGCAGCAAAACTAAAGGAGGTGGAGTTGCAATATAGATATAAAAGACATACACACCTCTAGGCTTGTCAAACAGTATGATGCACAGGAAACACTCCAGGTGCAGTTAACAATTGACAAGAGCCCTTTTCAAATCTTAGCTAGCTGTAGGCCTCCAACTTTGACTCAAGATGCCCACTCTACCTGACTGGACCTCTTCGAATCTATCAAGATTCAACCCTTTACATTGATCCTGGGTGACTTTAACTATCCAACCATAGACTGGAAGAAATACTCATGCCAAAACACAAATGCCCAGAGATTCCTTGATTTTGTTAATGCAAATGCCTTGGAACAGTTGGTTGACACCCCCACAAGAGGTGAAAATATATTGGACTTCGTATTAACTAACATGAGTAGCCACAGCATCTCTACAGTGTCATCATCCATGGTAAGATCCAACCACAAAGCAGTCACTTTCAAAGTCACCATCTCACCTGACCCCACCCCCAGCTAGGGTCAATTAAAAAAAACTTCACCAAAGCTGATTACAACCTCTCGAGAAAAAGTATAAACAGCTTCACAGCCCCCTCCCCCTCCCCCTCCATAGGAACTGGCACATATGTCCAAACCTACACCAGAGTACAATATGAGCATTTATATAGCTGCATGGAATCAGGAATACCAGACAGGACAAAATCCTCCTCCTCAAAGAAGAGTAAACCTGTCTGATGGACAGCTACAATAAATAAACTGTATAATAAAAGGAAAAAAAATGCTGTCTAGGACCAAGGAGGAGCAGGTGCTTAATTGGAAGCAATCTCTTCTTAGCCTGAGCAAGCAAATAAGAGCACTAGTGAAATCCTCCAAAGCAAAATTAAAGTCCAAACTGGCCACATCTACTAAAGACAATCATAAGGCCTTTTTCACATATGTCCGCATTCTCAAGGGAAACACCCAGATCTGCTCAGAACTGGTGATCAAGGACACCATATACAAAAATGCTGAAGATATAGCCAACCTGCAAGCAGACAGGTACAGTGAAAACTTCACTCCCTTGTCCCCCCCATCAGTAAAACAGGGCATCCCCAGTACCTGCCCCCCCCTCCTCTTATCTCTAGGGAACAAGTCATCACTGCCCTCTCTAAGACAATAAATACAGCCTCCATGGGACCTGCTAACATCCCAGGCTGCATCCTACATGAACTTGGGCAGGAACTTGCAGCACCATTAGGCACCCTATTTAACCAATGCCTGAGTACCAGCTTCATCCCAGCCAAGTGGAGGACAGCTACTGTTATCTCTTTGCACAAAGGAGGAGCATCCACCAATCCAGGAAATTATAGACACATCAGCCTAATTAGCCTGATCTGCAAGGCCATGGAGTGGATTATCATGGACCTCATTAACAAGGACATTAGCAACTTCCAGACACTTGATCCCACAGAGTTTGGTTTTGTCAAGGGGAGGGCATGCCTGTTAAATTTGGCTGACTTCTTTGAGATAGTCACCAAGGCCATAAACAAGGGGAAGAAGGTGGACACCACCTACCTTGACTTGGCCAAAGCCTTTGATATGATTCTCCACTCTGGTATAATAGATACACTCTCTCAACTAGGCATCAATCCATATGTTACCAGATGGGTAGCAAACTGGCTCACTGACAGAACCCACCTAGTCAAAATAGGGGAAGCCACCTCAAGTAGTAGACCCATAACAAGAGGTGTACCCCAGGGATCAGTTCTGGGGCCTCTGCTGTTTGGGATATACTCCTCAGACATGCGGGCCAAATCTAGTGGACTGTGGCTGACCAAGTTTGCAAATGACTGCAAGCTGGGTGCTGTTATCAATTCCCCTAGTGATGTGGACATCCTCCAAGAGGGTCTCACCCAAACAAATGACTGGTGTCAGAAACATGGCCTCAAACTGAATGCCAAAAAATACATCATCATCTCTTATGGGGAGAGTGACATCCCCACAAATTATCAGATTGCCTGCTTAGGACTTTATCATCAATCAGTCATGAGGGACCTGAGCACCCAGGTTAATAGCAAACTGACTTTTGACCACCACATTGCATATGTTGTGCAGAAAGCTTTCTACATGGCCCACCTCATTAGTAAGGGTATCTCATCCAGGAGCAAGGTGGTCATAACATCCCTGTATTCTTCCCTAATAAGACCCATTATTGAGTACAATGCCCCTTTTGGCATGTACTTTACAAACACATGCAGCAGCTGGAGAGACCACAGAGGTTCCTCACCTGGAGAATCCAAGGCCTCAAACAACTACCCTACACATATAGGCTAAAGGCCCTGTCCTTCTACTTCGTCTCCTGGTTAACTGGATGGGAAAGAGAAAATACACCCCTGAGATTTCACCTCTTTCCCTCCTGGCCAGTGGCATAGGGTGCTGACTTGTTGGAACATGGGTTAAATTCTTGCTTAAGCTTGTAAGGGCCTCAGGGCCAATAGCATAGTAATTTCCTATGATAGTATAAAAAATAGTTTACCTTCACATATACTACTAAGCTACCATGGCATGCCATGCAAATGGGCTTAAACATAAGCAGAAATAAGTAAGTAATTACATCTGGTTTCTATTTTTGATGTATGGCAGGTGTCAGCTATCTCTATGTAAGCATAGCTTGGCATTGCTGTGCTCTGCACTGTGTCGCACAAATGGACATTAAAAAAAATTAAAAAAGACAAAAAAATAGAAATTTAAAACACAAACTATTAATTCATATCATAGTTTCAGCAGTAGCAGGTAATATTACAGGGAGGCTCACCATGTATATCTGACCAGCCTCTACACTTCTGCCTACATGGATTCAATATCCCTGTTACTGTGCTCTCCTCTGGCAGTGCACCCTGATTAATATGCATGGCACGCTACTATAGGGAAATCATGGCCATGTACATGGGTATATTCCATGTAGGCTCTACATGGAGCCTACACAGATTTTATTGAATCCTGGGGTATTGATTTGAATTTATCTGCTATAGATTCAGCTTCATTGTTTAGTTGCTGTTGATGTAATTGCATAATAAAGTCTCTTATGTCTTTAAAATAACTTTTAACAAACTTCAGACAAGGTTTCAAGTGTTTTTCCGAAAAATGGATAGGAACTGTGTCACCCACCCAGAGGCTGAAACAAGTGGTCACACTGGGGGCTTAGCTATATTTTTATGGATCTTGAGAAGACCATAAATAACAGGTATAACAGGATACATCACTTCCATATACATGTACTTATCTAAAGTAATAGAATGTGTAAGTTGTATATTGTATAAATGTGACTTGCAAGTAAAAATAACTGTTGAACAGTTGTCTGCCTCATGCAGAAGTCATATCTGCAGAAGCCAAACAGGTAGCAGCTGGTACAGCGTGGAAGAAGGTAAACATCTGGCAGGGATCCCTTGCCCAAGACAGCAGTGATGGCACAGGTCTGGTGATCTGCAGAGGCAGATGTATGTCAACTGATCTAGTGGGTATTAAAGGTTTATGAGAGAAGGCCATAGTTCTACAGTAAGCATTTTAATGTTTCTCTTTTTTCTCTTAATTTTCAGAGATTTACTAAATATTTGAGGATAAGCACATTGTTAAATGTATGCATGTAAAAAATATTTTAAGTAAAAATGGAAGCATGTATCTATGCATGTAAATGCGTACGTGTGCACATACACACACACACACACACACACACACACACACACACACACACACACACACACACAAATGTTTGTGACAGTAGTATGTGTCATTTATTAAAGTCATTTACATATAAAAGATAATCAGGGTAGAAGTACAGAAATAATTCAGTACTACTAAGCAATCTTTTCAGCACAGTCAGTAGTGGTACCATTTGGTGGCAACATTAGTATAAAATCTAGTCACAATTCCTGTAACATATCTTTTTACAAGATGCTTACTAAGCAATTTCAATGAAATAAAAAATAGATGTAACATGAAATTGAGTGCATTTAATGTCACCATTTTGTGTCTCTCTTTTTCTCCCCTCTCTCCCATTTTAATTTAATTATATATTGATTTCCATTTATTGTTTTCTTTCTCTTCTTTTAATGCTCTGTTTTCCACAGGTCCAGGCATTCCAGGAGTATCCTGACTACATGCCTTCCAGCTCAAGGAATGTTTGCTTTCTGTCTCTGCCCTCCTAGGGACATCCGCACAGGGTTGTGAGGTGGTGGTTCCAGTCCTGTTGTCACCTTGGCACGATGCAGCCTGGAAAACCACAAAAGGAATTTAGTTTTGGGAACTGGTGTAAGAGGTGGTTGAGTGGGCAGTGGAGAGGATCCTTCATACCATGCAGAACAGTGGGTGAAAAACTCACTGCCCTGGCTGGCTTTAAGCTATGAGCCATGGTTGATCTCCACTACTGCTTCATCAAGGTTCTCCGCTGCAGGTTCCCAATACAATGGGAATATTTGAGGTCCTCCAGACTAGAGTGAGAGCTGCTCCAACACTTCCCCAACCTCCCTCCTTAGCTAATCCTCTCTCCTAAACCTTCTTCCCTACTTCCTTCCTCAACTTCCCTCTTACATAAACATTTTAAATAATAGGGGAGGTCTATGCCCCACCAAAATCAGAGCACCTGTCATTTTCCACACCCTCCAGCACAACACTCTTGATGGCTTCCTTGTGTTCTGTCTTCACATTTTCCAACTATCCAGTCTTGCCCTTTCACAACTTACAAAGAACCAGTCAGGGTGTCCATATAAGGACAGCTCTATAGCCACTACATTTTATCCTTTTTAAAATTCATTCTACATAGCTGTACTCAATGCCACTTGCATTAACTACCCACCAGTAGTTTATGTGGGCTTGTGTAATGTCACACACTCCCCATCTTCTATAAAATTATTAAAGGTATACAAGACTTTATACAGTAATGGATGAATTCACACATAAGTAAAACATTTTAATCCATTTTATGAAGTTATTAAAAAGCCCAAATCATAGTGAATGTTTCTGCTCAGGCTTTCACTTTGCTGTAGTCAGTGCCATTAGCTGGCACTCTGTGTAGTTGTATAAAAGCATAGCTGAGCTTTCTGCCAATAGGCCTTGCGCAAGTATGAAGCCTAGAACTGTAAATACCACCCAAAGTCTGTTGTCATACTACAGTGCAATTACCAGAAACTTTAAAAGATGTCTCTCTTTTGATCCATTGAAAGCTCAAAAATTGCAAATGTTCTGGTTCTCTGAAAATGTTAAATATTTCATCCCTAACACTTTTCTCTAAATTAGACTTCTCTCCTCAAGTTTCTTAAAATTATGCAGTAGAATGTGTCCTATTTGTCTTCTTGTAAAACTTATTCTGATGCATAGATAACATATCAGATACAAATTCTTATCCAATCACAAGCTACAGATCTGTCCCGCCTTTAGAACGATGATGCACAGGAGAAACCACCTATAAAATCTCTATAGAAAACTAGGCCTGACACTGACCATAAACTTTATACCTATCCATACTGATGATAAAAATGATCATTCTAAGCAAACATTCTTATCACCAAAACAAACAGTAAAAGAGCAATTACAACCCTCAAAATTCTGACTGTCAGTCAATCAACTAATCCATCCATGCTGCGCCAGAACTAGGAAAACTGCTACTACTTGAAGAAAACTGTTTTCTAACTCTTAAGACAGTTGTAAGGAACCAGAGGTGTGATTTTTTATGATCTAGAAAAGTAAAATGTTTGTTCTGGTTATTGTTTTGAAAATGTGGAACATAAGATTGCCTGTTTTGACTGTTGAAAAAACTATGCAGTAAAACTTTTTTTTCTGTTATTTAAAGCCTATGTTAGGGCTGTTTTTCCTGGTCACTGTTAGACTTGTACCACACATTGTCCTGTTCTACTTTTCTCCTCATCGCCCTTTCTTCTTAATGTCTTATAAGCATACCGCTCAACTGTACAGCTTTTCGCTGAATGGTCCTAAAGTGTGTCTTTCTGGCAAATTAGTGGCAATTCATTAAAGACTGAAGTTTAAAAATAATGACAGACATTTGAGTTTCAGACTTCATACCCTTCAAAAATCCATGTGAATGCAAAACGTTATTCTACCAACTTTCTAAGTTTGTAATAGCAATATTTAAAAATTGTCCCTATTTTTTGGCCTTTATCTCACTTTTATTTATGGCTTTGTCCAGATTTCTTGGTCTAAGAAGTTGAAAGGTATGCCTATAAGTCCATTTTTATCCCCTTCCTCACCTCCCATCCCTGCTGTTTGGTTCTGTAAATATGTACATAACCATATTCTCTGTTAGAAATTGCTGAGTTGTACATAATCTTAATTATTCCACTATGTTTCTTTCTTACCCAGTTTGGGTAAAGCACCTTTGCTTTATTACAATGAAAAGAAGGGCGAATACTGAACAAAATCAACTTTAATGATACTTGTTAAGTGCTTTTCGTTTAATGCATAGACTAAACTTCAGACAAAATAAGTTCAATACATCCATGCTTAAATAATCAGACCCTTAATTAATTACACATACTTGAAGAATAAAAGATACAGTGCAGTCATAAAATCAGTGGACTATTAAAAATGTATATATTAATTTATACTGAAAGTAACATGTTCAGTCTAATATAATAAAAAATCAGATAAAATCCATAAAAAAACTAACCTTGTTACCCCATTAACTCAGTCATATTCATTTTATATAAATATCATAATTTAATTTTAAATACATATTTAACTAGCTATGATGCTATGAAAAAAATCTTTTAAGACTATAATATAGAAAATAAGTTGATAACTGTCTGTTAATAACAACTGAACTTGACAGCTGCAATACTCAACTTTCAACTAGGTAAAATACGTTATCCAATAACAACCTCATCCTTTTGTAAATAAACACAGTGACCTAACCAAAACAAATTTAAAAATTAATTCACATTCACACATCGTGTATTAATATTGTTAAATAGTGTCACAGTCGGGTTCCAATACAATCATAGTTCCACCGTAATTTCTACAAATATTACATAATTCTACTTGTAACCCACTAGGTTTACCTATAATAAGACTAGATTCACCTCAGCAAGTTGTTTAGTTTCAATACACATGCTATTGAGCAAGCCTCATTCAGACCTGATGGGTGATGGGAATTCAACCTAAGTTGCCACAACGACTCTAATTTTCCAGTAATAAAGAATAGGGGCCCCCCTCGAAGGTCAGTCTTAATCAAGTCTATAGCTCAGAATTTAAAAGCATGACCTGGAAATTCCATACAATGCCTAGCAAGAGGGCTTTCTTGTTTACCCTTACTGATGTAATAAGAGTGTTCATAAACTCTTTCGCTCAATTTATGGTTGGTCTTGCCAACGTAGTATGTGGGGCAGCTATGACACTGAGCCAGGTAAGCCAGCAGCTTGGAGTTGCAATTATATTTGTCCCAAGTGTAATACTGTTTACCCCTTATTGTGAGTTTAATGCCATTGTCTATATATTTGCATTGTCTGCATGCTTCACATTTCATGTTCCTGGGAATGTTTTAACTCCAAATTCAGAGTTCTCTGTCAAGGACTTTAAGTTTTGTCCTCTCCTGAATGTTATAAAAAGGGTATTCACCTATTTTTCTTAATATGTCTCTGTCACTAGTCAGAAGTTCCCAATTTTTGTACAATATGCTTTTAATAGCTTAGGCTTCTAAGTTAAAACTAGAAAGGAAGCTCAAGTTATAGTGTGATCCCAGTCTATTTTCTTTTGTTAGAGTCACGGAACTCCCTTCTACTGCATACTCGTTTTTCAATCGGGGAGTTGGAGAAACTCCTAGATTATGTGAGTCCACCAGAATAAGTTTAAACATACCCATATCACGTTTGTGGCTAACCTCAGCTATAAGTTCTACAAGTAGATCCCTAGGGTAACCCCTTTTGAGGAACATTGCTTTCAATGTATCACATTCCTCTTTGAATTTGTCCTGTTCTGTAGTCATCCTTGCTGCATGTACCAGCTGCTCTTTCACCACTGATTTTTTCTGGTGAAATGGGTGGGCACTGGTATAGTGGAGAAAGCAATTAGAATAAGTCTTTTTCCTAAATATGTGTGCTCTGTACTTGTGATGGATGTGGTCTTTTGATAATTCAACATCCAAGTAGTTAATAATGTCACTATCAAATTGACTAGTGAACCATAAAAAAGTTGTGGAGTTATTAAATCTATTCACTAGCTCATGAGCTAATATTGAGTCTCCCTTGATGATCATAAATATGTCATCCAAGAAGCGGGTATAATAATATAGGTGTTGTTTAACTTCAATATTATCCAAAATAGCTCTGTGTTCCCAGTGAGCCATCACTAGGTTTGCGAAGCTTGCTCCACAAGGAGACCCCATCGCCACACCAATTGTTTGTAAATAAAATGTGTTATCAAACATAATAAAGTTGTTCGCTAGCACAATCCCTAATAATTCTTCCACTAATATTATCTCATTTTGATATAATATGGTCTATCACCCATTCGATCCCCATATCTTGGGGTATGACCATATATAGGTCACATACATCAATTGTCAAAAAGTTGTATTCTTCTCTATAGTTTAAATTGTTATTGTTGTCTAAAAAGGACCATGAATCTTTACAGATCTGTGGTTCCAATGTGACATATTTTTTCAGTATGTTGTCTTTGACCTTTGCACAAGGGTAAGTAATGGATTGTCTGTCATCAACTAAGGCATGCATGTGTGGGTTTTCCTGATGTTTGTGAATTTTTGGGACACAGAACAGTACTGGCAATTTAGGTGAAGCCATAGTTAAGTAGCTGAATGTGTTCAAATTAATCAATGAATCTATAAATAAATCATTAAGGTAAGTTCTTATTCTGTTGTAAGCTATATTCACTTCATTTAAGCTTATACTAATGTATGCCTCCCCTTTAAGTACTGTATTCATTCGCTTAGTGTAATCTTCTAGGTCCATCAAAACCAGCCCTCCCCCTTTGTCTGGTTTCATCAGGCGAACCAGAATATGTTTAAAATTCATCAAAGCATCCCTTTGTTCATTAGTAAGATTCATTCCATTACTCTGTTTCTGTGACAAATTACTAAGAGCTCTAAAATCCATCTCACAAATTCTATCAAATAATGAAAGGGTGGGATGGATTGGTGTGTTATAGGTACTAGGGACTTGTAAATGTTGAGTCTCTCTACTATCACAGCTACCCAGTAGGGTACAAAGGTTAAGTTTCCTTGTATACAATTTAAAATCAATTAACAGTTTAGCCAAATCCACTGTATGTGAAGAGACAAATGTCAGCCCCTTAGTGAAAACTTCTATCAACAGGTGATCTAGTTCCAGCTCAGTAAAGTTGAAAATGAAAAAGTCCCTTTCCTTATTTGTGACCATATTGCAACTTTTGTTACTATTGTCAATGTTAGTACTTAAACTTACCCCTTCATCGGCCCCAAAAGTTACTTCTTTTTCTTGCTGTTCCTTCGGGTATTGTATGTCCTCTGTTGGTTCTATTGCGGCTTGTTGTGGTTTTGGCCTCGGGAGATGGAAAAATTCTGCATGCTTTTATTAGCGTTCACATTAGTATGGTAATTGTCCTCCTGGTTTAAATTGTGAATCGCATTGTTATTATCCATTACTGTACCATTCTGTTCATTCCTAGCATCTCTGTTAGTTTCTGCTCATAGCAAAGGCTCATTTTGTCTCCTAGGGGTTGACGTCATCATAAGTTAATTCTATTGGTTAGAATCCTGTTGTTTCCACCCAATCATGTTCCATATTTGGGAAATGGGAAGATCTGGATAAGCTACCCCATTGTTGTAGTTTTTTCTGTCCCTTTGTAGTTTCTTAATCTTAGTGTCGCTTACTTTCACAAATTGTTGATTAATGCTTTCAAAAGTTCTGCTATAGTCAAAGTGGTACCTATGAAAGTCAATATTGGCCTTAATGTCACTGTCCAATGTATTCACTTCAACTGTTAAGTTGTTTATCCACTCCTGGTAGTGGTTCGACATTAGTTGCGACAACTCCAGCCCCTGCTTATTAAACAGTTTAATAAGATCCTGATGGAATGTGGACCCTTTTTCCACTCCCATGGGGTACTGCCAAGATCTAAGTCCCTACTAATTTGTCCCTCATGCATTGGTCGAAATAATTAATTTGCAGTTGCAATTTCTGAATTTAATCCACAATATTTGCTGCTTCTCCAGCTGGTTGTCCCTGGATGTTTTCATCACTAATAAAGCTCAACTGTGGTCAATCGTTGAGCCATACATTGAGGTCAGGGACTCCAATAAGCCCTGAGGAGCTCCCCATTCAAGTTATTCCTAGTTGGGTGGCTTGTTGTCTGGTTTCACTCACAGCAGCAGTAGAGTTCCATTTGTGACCAAAGTTAGTTGAATTTCCATCATCATCAGAGCTATTAACACCGATGGTTAATGGGGTATGAATTGAACTGGCTCCCGGTCCTGCCATTTTCCCCTGTGAGAGGCTCTCTACCTGGGTTGCCAAGGTGTCTAGTCTCTGGTTCATTAATTCAATCAGCATCGTTAGGTTCCCAGCTCCTTCTTGTGTCTACTTGGTTAAAGGATTCGATAATGTATTCAGCCCTCCAGAAGACATACTAACAGTTAAAGCAGACCCAAACAATGAAAAGAAGGGCAAATACTGAACAAAATCAACTTTAATGATATTTGTTAAGTGCTTTTCGTTTAGTGCATAGACTAAACTTCTTCAGACAAAATAAGTTCAATACATCCATGCTTAAATAATCAGACCCTTAATTAATTCATTCATTAATTACACATACTTGAAGAATAAAAGATACAGTGCAGTCATAAAATCAGTGCATTATTAAAAAATGTATATATTAATTTATACTGAAAGTTAGCATGCTCATTCTAATATAATAAAAAAATCAGATAAAATCCATAAAAAACCTGACCTTGTTCCCCGTTAACTCAGTCATATTCATTTTATATAAATATCATAATTTAATTTTAACGAGTTAAATAATTTAATTTTAAATACATATTTAACTAGCCATGATGCTATGAAAAAAATCTTTTAAGACTACACAAGGATGAGGCTGTTATTGGATAACGTATTTTACCTAGTTGAAAGTTGAGTATTACAGTTGTCAAGTTCAGTTGTTATTAAAAGACAGTTATCAACTTATTTTCTATATTATAGTCTTAAAAGATTTTTTCATAGCATCATGGCTAGTTAAATATGTATTTTAAATTAAATTATGATATTTATATAAAATTAATATGACTGAGTTAACGGGGAAGAAGGTTAGGTTTTTTATGGATTTTATCTGATTTTTTTATATTAAAATGAACATGCTTACTTTCGGTATAAATTAATATATATATTTTTTTTAATAATGCACTGATTTTATGACTGCACTGTATCTTTTATTCTTCAAGTATGTGTAATTAATTAATTAATGAAGGGTCTGATTATTTAAGCATGGATGTATTGAACTTATTTTGTCTGAAGAAATTTAGTCTATGCACTAAATGAAAAGCGCTTAACAAGTATCATTAAAGTTGATTTTGTTCAGTATTCACCTTTCTTTTCATTGTTTTATTACTAGTTTGGGTCTGCTTTAACTGTTACCTTTGCTTTATTGTAAGGTAATTTTATATTGTGAAAAACTTTGTGTGACTTTGCAATACTGCTGTCTTGCTTCTCTGTGCACTTGGGATGACACTGAAATTGGTGGGTGTTCCACCCAGTTAAAATGGATAGACACATAGATAAACACATAAATACATATGTAAATAAATAAATTGTGTTTTAAACTGAGTTGTAGAAAGCACATTTTGTGTTACCACTGAAGTGAAATCTGTTAGCATTGAATAAACTACATTGTTTAAGTGCAAAACCTAAATTTACAGTTTGACTTGTCACATATGGTATAGATGTTATGAAGCATCTGAACAAATAACTTTACCTTGTAAACCCCCCCCCCCCATGCACGCACTCAAGGCCCTTCTCAGTATGGAGAACATCGATGTCTGTGCTGTGACAGAAACCTGGTTCAAGGCTCCTGAGAGCACCCCAGCACTATCAGGTTTTACCTCATATCATGCGTTCCGGCCCCAAAACCCGGACAATACCAAGAAAGGAGGAGGGGTATCCATATTCATCAAGGACACCCACACCTCAAGATTGGTGGCATCGCACGATGCATCGGAAACCATCCAGGTGCAATTAACCATAGGCAAGATTGCTCTGCAATTTGTAGCATGTTACAGGCCACCCTCGCAAACTCAGGAACCTCATATGGCCTTCCTGAAAACACTGGAGGGGATAAATGTATCTCCAAACACCATCATACTAGGTGACTTCAACTACCCTAATATAGACTGGGAACACTACTCAAGCCCAAACACTCTAGCCCAAAAGTTCCTGGAATTCATAAACTCAAATGCCATGGAACAACTAGTCACCATCCCCACAAGAGGAGAAAACATACTTGATCTCATCATCACGAACATGGGAGCACAATGTTCAATGCCAGAAGTATACCCCTCACTGGTGAGATCTGATCACAAACTAATCTCGCTGGAGGTCCTCATCCCGCCCCCACCCGAAATGAAAAGACCACAGTAAAGAACTTCTCGAAGGCCGACTTCACACTTCTAAAGACTAGTGTGGTCTCCTTTAAGGCCCCTGAGCCGGTGGTTAACATTACTCAAACCGCTGAATCACTTACAAATGCCTTCTACCAGCACCTGCAGGGCTGCATGGATCAGGCAATCCCAAGCAAAACAAAGACTCTTTGTACCAAAGGCAAGCATCCAGTCTGGTGGACCCCAGCCATAAACAAACTCTACAACAAAAGGAGAAAGCTACTACAAGATAGAGCAAAATCCTTAAAAGGTAAGACACCGCTGATCACTATAAGTAAAAAGCCAAGAGCTCTCATAAAATCATCCAAAGCTAATTTTGAGAAAAAAATAGCTAAGGACTCTAAAGACAACCATAAGGCATTCTTTAGCTATGTCAGAAACCTAGGAGGAAACTCCCAGATATGCTCAGAATTAGTTCAAAATGATGTGAAGATTACTGATCCTACAGACATTGCCAACATACTGGCTGACAGGTTCAGTGCAAACTTCTCCCCCCCTCCCCCCCCTAAAGGAGAGATATCTATACCAAATGATTGTAGCCCCCCAAACATCTCTAACGCCCAGGTGAGAACTGCTCTCTCCAAGGCAAAGAACACAGCATCCATGGGACCTGATGGTGTCCCCGGCTGTGTGCTCCATGAACTCAACGAGGAATTAAATCCACAGTTAGGACAGCTGTTTAATCTTAGTATCACCTCCGGATACGTACCCAGGGAGTGGCACACAGTGACTGTGGTCCCACTCCACAAAGGCGGTGCCTCCACCGACCCTGGAAATTACCGTCCCATTAGCTTGACAAGCCTTATCTGCAAAGCCATGGAGAGGATCATAATGGATCTCATAAATAAAGACATAGGGAACTTGCAGACTTTGGATCCAACCCAGTTTGGCTTTGTCAAAGGCAGATCATGCCTTTTAAACTTGGTTGACTTTTTCGAAACAGTCACCAAGGCCATTGACGAGGGAAAGGCAGTCCATACAGCCTACCTAGACCTGGCGAAGGCTTTTGATACAATACCTCACTCGGGTATCATTGAAAAACTCATCAACTTAAATGTAAACCCATACATTACAAGATGGGTTGCAAACTGGCTGAGTGACAGAACCCACAGGGTCAGAGTTGCTGGCGCCATGTCAGACTCAAAGCCTGTCACAAGTGGTGTCCCACAGGGCTCAGTCCTGGGCCCACTCTTGTTTGGCATCTACTTTTCTGAAGTACAAGCAAACACAGGAGGGTTATGGCTGACAAAGTTTGCAGATGACTGCAAACTGGCCGTAGTTGAAAACACATCCAACACAGATATCCTTCAGAAGGGTCTCACAGAAACGGATAACTGGTGCCAGAGCCATGGCCTAAAGTTAAATGCCAAGAAATGCATAGTCATACCCTTCGGGAAAAATAAGGTTACCCCTAGCTACCATATAGGTGGCAATCCCTGAACACAGAAGAAGTTATTAGGGACCTGGGAACCCAGGTTGACAGTAGCCTTTCATTCGACACTCATATTGCTAAATTAGTTAGGAAGACCTTCTACATTGCCCACCTTATCATGAAGGGATTCACATCTAGATCAAGGGAAGTCATAGTCTCCCTATACTCATCACTCATCAGACCAATGATCGAGTACAATGCCCCATTCGGAATGTATCTGACCCGACACTTGCAGCAGCTGGAGAGGCCACAAAAGTTCCTCACCAAAAGGATAAAGGGTCTCAAAAATCTGTCTTATGCTGCCCGACTGAAAGAACTCCAGTTATATTCAGTTGCTTACCGCTTGCTCAGAGGTGACCTATGCCTGACATACAAGGCCATGTCAAACCCAGATTTGATGAACATGCTTCATCTCAAAATTATCTAGATCCCTCAGAGCCACAAGGGCTGGAGACTTAAACCTCGACACTGTTATTAATAGGATGTGCTGGAGGGATAGATTCATCACCCAAAGACTCCCTATGCTGTGGAACAAAATCCCGGTTTATGTGAGGCAGAGCACCTCGCTGGCCTTGTTCAAGAGGAATCTTGACCAATGGATGGGAGATCGCAGATACACCCCAGGGGTTATCTCAGTGTCACTGCTCGACAGAGGCACAGCAAAATAATGGGCATAGTTTCTCCAAACTAAAGGGGTGGTGTAAGCCACAAAACTATGGGCTAGGCTTATAAATGCCCTCGGGCAGATAGCCTAGTATGAACCTATGAACCTAACCCCATTCCCATTACCTAATAAACTGGTGCTCCCTTGATATAATGAAGTGCAGAAGAAAAGAAACCTAATAATGAATAAAAATGGAGAAAAGTTGACATTTTTTTTTTCAGAATCCTACTTTAGAATAAAAGACTTCCTAGCATCAGCAAGAACTAATGAAACACGATTAGGAAATAGCAAGAAACGGAGATTTGCAATAGAACACTGGTGTACTGCAAGAAAATACCTGAGCTTTGCCATCATGAAAAGTAACTTAATGACCTTGCAACAGTTGAGCAGAAAAATGTAGAGATTTTACAAATAAATTATGATGACTATCAGATGGTCATCCAAACCCTGCAGGAAAATTTTTATTTCCTGGCAGAAGGGTGAGAAACCATCCATGAAGGACCCTAACCTGGATGAAAGATAAGATCTAATTGATTCCTTCAGTAGTTGGGTCCTTCTGGAGATGTTGAGGCCTATTTATTGGCCTTTGAATGGATCACAGAAACAGAAGGGTGACCAATTGTTGAATGGGCCAGACGTATATTGCTCTTCCCGAGAGGAGAAGCCCAGAAGGCCTTTCTGTACTGGAACCTGCTTAAGCTAATGTCAATCAGAAGTTAAAGTTAGAACTTCTGCCATAATGGGGAGTCATTCTTACAGTTCAGGCACAGATATTCTATGCCTGGACTTATTTTCTGACAAACAAGCACACTTCCAGATATTTTTGACTTGTCCCACTAAATGTTCAAGTAGTTAAAGCTGAAAAAGAACCTAGCACCCTAAATCTTATAAGTTTGTCTGAGAGGCCAACTTCTGGAAAGCTTGCCACTTGCCCTCCTCTGGTTTGAAACTGAGTGGAGTGGTGGAATGAATGCAACAGCAGTTTTGGTATCTCTTGGAGACCACTGCAGCCAGCAGAGCTCCAAAGAGAATTAATTTTCAAAGGATGAGAAAAAGCACAAACTAGATTATTGCATTCAGGAACAGAAGTAATATCAGGCAGTCCAACAAAGGTAATGAAGCAAACTAAAATGCTGCAAGTATTTTGAGTTTGGGTACATGGCTAAGAATTGTCTCTTAAATGGTAGACCTAAACATTGTGATGCATGTACCTGTATGGAAACACATTTCATGCTTGCAGAAGATGATGAGTCATCTACTATTAATATGGCTCAAACAGACCCAAAAATATGGTGAATGGAAAACTGGTACAAGCCTTGCTTCTATTTGGAAGCAGGTTGGCTTTTAATAAATTAGTCTTTTATAAAAGTAAAAGTAAAGAGCACATTCAAGGAAAAAAAAACAGTGGTCGCATATCTGTATGGCAATAGAAGGATCCATGCCACAGCTGAAGTGGTATCTTCACACTCTTCTGGATATGAAGTCATTATGGGAGAGTAATACAGAAAAGCTGCTGTTCTGTTGCTGAACTGTTTGTTTGAATCTAATGAAAATGTTATTTCCTGTTTTTGTCATTGAGCTAAAGGAAAGCATACTGTGATAAATAGTAAAATGAAGCTGTTTTCTTCTGTTAGCAATCAAAAAACCTTTTTAATTAAATGCAAAACCCTAGGTTTACAAGTTGTGCTTTGTCATACCACCTAAATGATAATATTGTTACTGATGACCCATTACACCCTTTCCATGCAACAGATTACCATGCAACAGATTAAAAAGGTTTGAACACCCGTGAGTTTTTACTCCCACTAGTAGTCAATGAAATTGGCATTATCCTAAAAGGTATCTCACCTCCAGATCAGGTCTCTTAAGAAGCTGAAAGCCAGTGCAGCTATGTGCGACAATCTACCATTCCTATTTATTAAAGTTGATAAAAATCATTTTCATTGCTTCACTGTGTATATCAATAGAATTATAAAGGAAAAGCAAATCCCTGCATGCTGAAATCATGCACTCATTATTCCTCTTTGCAATTGTGGTTATTTCACTGCATTAAGTAACAACATCCTCATAACCCTTCTCCTCCAGGCCCAAGATCAAGATGGAAAAGTATATATATATATATATATATATATATATATATATATATATATATATAAGGAGGTCCTGGCTTATCACTTAGTTATGGCATGATTTTTTTCTCTTAGAATGGCTTTAGGTCCCACCATGGGATAGACACTGCACTCCTCAATATGGTAGATTTCACTCACAGCATACCTTTCAATTGTCCAGATTTTTTTTGTAGAACATCCCGATTTTTGCCTCATATTTTTGTTTGTTCCTCATAAAAATTGTGTTTTTTCTGGATTTTTGTGATAAATCACTGATGACTGAATTTACTAAATAATGACAGGCATTTGACTTTCAGATTTCATTTCCTTCTGAAAATGCATGGTGACATAAGACCTTTTATTCTAGCAAATTTCTTAGTTTGAGAGCAATATTTAAATTCTGTCCCTATTTGTGGGACTTTGTCCCCCCTCATTATATTTGGCTCTGTCCAGATTTTTTGTGCTAAGAGGCTGAGAGGTATCACTAACAGTGATATGAACTCTTATTAAGCATGTGCTATATTTCTGTATGTTTCTAAGGTCTTAGACACATTGTGTCATTGTGGACTGATGGAAGTCTTCAACACATTTTTGATTTAGTGCTAAGAGGTAGTTTCTTAATAACCTGTCTGAATGAAGCAGGTTGTTAGAACTAATCACTATCCCTTAACTGTAAACATAGGCATCCATCAAGGTTTAGTATAGTGTCCACTCTTTGCAATGTATATGTGCACTATGTCTAATCACTGTACATGACCTGAATTAATACAGTATATAGATGATGCTGCTGCTGCTGCTGTTGCTCTGGCTGACCCCTTAGTTATCAACAAGAAGCTACAAAATTGTGAAAATTGTCTTCAAGATGGGCTGCAGAAATACAGGCCCTCATCTAAATGCTCCAAAAGCAAAAGTAATAGTAGACCCATCCTTTTCATTGGGGGATGAAACCCTGACTTTGACCCTGGCGACTTGCATTCAACTAGTGCCATGGGTGTTGGAGGGGTTGGGTGGGGAGATAGCCTTAAGTGGCTATTGTCAGCCCACCCATCCTCTTAGGAAGGAGGTAGCTCAACCTGCCACGTAAGTGACACCCACCACCAGAACCACAAGTGAGGGTTCACTTGGAGAAGAAGCCAGGCAGCCTTACATTGTTACAGAGGTAAGCATACCTCCAAGTTAGGGAGGTAGGTATGTGTGAAAACTGACATGCTTCTCTCTGATCAAGCAGTCAGTGGGAAGTATGCAGTGCAATGCACCTATGGGAAAGGTGTTAGGTCAGGTAGGGGACTGCTATTTATCCAACCTCTGGTCCACTGTTTCAGGCCTGACTCTCATTTTCCAGGGAAATAAGTGGTCTGGTAAAGCTCTGCAGATTGGAATAAATCTGAGCTGTAGGACCCATACCTAGAATGGGGATGCATGGTTCTCGTTTCTAGAAATATTGAATGATCCAATGGAGGGCATTAAGGGAGTCATTGTGAAGTCACATTGTGGGAGTAAATAAAACATGAATTAAAAAATAAAAATATTTTCTCAAAAAAAAAAAAAAAACAGTGACAATCTCCGTCCCATTCCAAATCCAGGTGCTAACCTACTCTCAGATCATTATTATCACAAATTTATTTTCACTCTGTGTGACTCCAAAGTTATATAGGAAACCTCTTCTACAAAGCTTCAGACTCAACCCTTGGTAGACATTTAAACTTCAAGAAAGTCTTAAATATGTAATTGGTAAAGGTAACATGAAACTAGATGTGACGCAAGGCCAGGCCATTTTGACCAAAGAAAATGAAGCTTGATAAAGTCAGCTCTTACCTACTTCCTTTTTTTCTCCACTCATCTCATATATTGACAGGATTTTTTTTCTCCTTCTGCAAAATAAGCTCAAGCATGCTTGTGAGCATCTCAATAACACTGACCACTGCTTGGTATTGAGGAATTTACACATCATGGAATTTTGTCTAAATTGTCCTTTAAATGACACTATTGCTTGGGGATACACTTTACATGATCTGAGACAATCTATTGGTTATTTAGATTATATTTACAACTTGAATGTAGGATTGGTTCATAAATCCATAAGTTCAAAAGTTCAACTACAGTGTTCAGGTCTGATTGTCACAAAGGAACACTGATTCCTTAAGAAATGGTTTAAAATCTTTGTTCTCAGCACAGATATCTGTTACCTTGAAAGTTCTCCAAACTTTTAGACTGCTTCAACCAAATTGGTATATTATTCCATAACTTAATGATTTTAACAGTAACATATGATTGCCTAAACCAGAAACATCCAAATGTTGTCACGAAGTTCATATTGTTGTGTGTATTTATCTTTGGACAATTAAAAACTTATAATTTATAGAACAGGATCATGAATATTTTATATGCAGCTATTAGATATATTTGTTATATGAAACCTCAGAAATATCTATAAGAAAAGGAAAACAACTGCTTACATCTTCTCATAGTCTAAAGTAGTTGACAGGATTCTTTTAGTAAAATTTCTTTGTACTTCTTTTAATACATATATATATATATATATATATATATATATATATATATATATATATATATATATATATAGACACACACACACACACACACACACACACACACACTCTGCCATGGTAATTGGTAAATTTATGAACAAACTCCATTAATCCATCAGTTATATCCAACAATGAACTTATTCATACCGGAGATGAATGAATTCTAACACAGAAACTGTCCTTCTTTCTGTGTTGTCGCATCTTTCTATCATTTTAAAAAACTTGAATGGCAAAGGATGCACTTTGAAGCATGCCTATGATACAAAGTGATTCCCAGAGGCTTGTGGATATGTAAAATGCCCACATATGGGAATTGTCTACCTGACCAATTTAAAGAATGCCAGAACTATAATTTAGAAGTTAGTGCCAGATGTATACGCCTGCCACTCAGATATTTTGCACCTGTTGAAAGCAGATTATGAGCCGAAGTAATGGACACTATTTCTGAGCTTAATTCTTCAATAAACTTCATACCTTATAGATACAAGCTGGCTGAGCTTTTTGCAGATATTGCACAGTACGACAAGCATTTACTTGATGTCAAGAAGAAAAAATTGTCTAGGGATATGAAAGACTTCAATAGTGGACATATTTTTGCCTGATCTGATGAGAGACAGCCTTTCCGCGAATTACAACGCACCGAGGCTTACACGGAAGTACGTTCATCCAATAGCGAGAAGGCTTCAACAGCAGGGGGAGGTGCTGTAATGGCAACACAAGTTGAACAAAACTATGAGCTGCAACAGCTGATGTGTTGTTGGATAACCTGCAAAGCCTTTCAAGTGGTTTTACTGTTCAGACAGAGTCTGGTCTGGATAATGTTGGAAATGTTACGATATCAAGCCAAATTACACACCCAGGGCCGAGTGAACATGTTAATGGAGCTGTTAAGAATGGGAGTGATCCATCAGCTGCAAAACAGCCTTTTTTACTGCCACAAGCACTGGAGCTTCTGAGAATGAAGCAGAGAGGGAGGTCTACGAGCGGAGATAAGAACTTGAAGAAGAGGCAGTGCACACAGGAACAGGTGTAACAGACCTTACAGGTCCTGCAGTTTAGAACAAAATTCGAAAGGTTTGATTTTTAATCTTTCTTCAGTCATTCTAACACCTGAACAGAGTAATGTATTAAATTGTGGACTTAGTTTTATACCCGCTGGATATTCCTCCCTTAATGATGTACTGATTGGCCTTAAACTCTTTGTTAGAAATATTTCATTGTAGTTGTATGGTAACAGAGAGAGTCCCCAATGTTCCTGTCTATAGAAAACCTAGTATTTTTACACCTATTAACATCTCTTTAGTAGATGCCTTTTATACGTTGTGTGTAGATGACATCTATAATTATTTTTCTCACTCTTCAGGCAAACGTTATAATAACCTAAGTAAAGATGAATATTCTTCCTTATGGACTTAATGAAACGAGATGATATCTGTTTCCACCCCGCTGATAAAGGGGATGGTATAGTAGTTATGGATGTGTTATGCTACCTGAATGCTATGAATCTGATATTGAATGATGAACAAACATATACTATGGTGAAACTGCGGTATTGAAATTGGTTGATAGAATACAAGACAGCATTGAAGTTTTGTTCATGGAAGGTGTGATAGACAAAAATCTGTATGATTGTTTTCTTGTTGAGAATGCAGTGATACCCAAAATCTATGGGCTGCCCACGGTACATAAAGATCAAATGAGCCCACCCATGCAACTGGTAGAGGGTGGGCCACAAAGCCCATGTCAATATATGTAGAAAATCAGCTCCACCCTGTGGTCAATGAGATAGGAAGCATTTTGAGGACACTAAGGATTTTAATGTAAGTTGTATGACTGGTCTGCTGTGGAGTATAGAAGATGTTCTATTGGTGACCATGGATATATCCTCCTGTTTTACTTGTATTCCCAATGATGCTGGCATTAACAACATCAGACAGTGTCTAGGTCGAGACCCTGCCTATGACAGCAACAAAGTGTATTTGATTTGCACATTACTAGAGCTTATACTGGGGTACAATGCTTTTGTTTTTGAGGATAAGTTTTATATACAAAACACAGGGGTGGCCATGGGCACAGTTTGTACCAACAGTTACGCCAATATGGTTCTGGCTAAGTGGGAGCCACAATATGTATTCTCTGAACTGAATAATTTTAAGGGGTCCATTTTATATTATGGCTGATATGTGGATGACCTGTTCCTTGTTTGGCGAGATACCTTAGAGACTTTCAGTCAGTTTGTACAGTATTTGTACAGTACCACTAGCTTTCTTCGATTCACCTATGATTGTTCGAATGACTGCATCTCATTTCTGGATGTAATGGTTTGTAAAACTTTGGGAGGTTTGTACACAAAGCAGTATGTAAAACCTTGTAAGACCAATAATGTGCATTCTCAGAGTATACATCCCAAACATGTGAAGCAAAATGTTCTTAAAGGACAGTTTTTTTAGAACAGCTAGGTTGAATACAAAGGACAGTGACATGTATGATTCTTTTGAGACTTTAACAAATAGCCTGTTGAATAGGGGTATAATGGCTAAGAAGTCTCTGTTGCACAGAATGATACGATTCTGTTGAGAGATATTCAGACCAGACCTTATTTTGAGGAGCGGGTAGAACAGTCCACCTCTCCCAGTTTGTAAATATTCAACCCACATGTATGAGTTTTATTTATTCGAAAGACTCAGGTTCTATCTGTGAGATAGTTAGAAGACACTGAAAGGTTTTAGCCTCAGATGAAGAATGTAGGGGGTTGCTAGGTGTCTTCCATTCCTTCTGCTTTAAGAATCAGCCGTCTATTAAGAAGATGCTGTGTTATAAATCTTTGACCAAGCAGAATAGGAAAGTTGTGAGTGAAAAAATAGGCACATACTCATGTCGTCACTGTAATGTATGTAAATACATTAATACTGATGATCAGTTTATACATCCAGACACAGGGCGAGTGTTTAATGTCAAACTTTATGCTGATTGTGGTAGCCAAAATGTGGTTTATTGTGCCTCTTGTTAGGTTTGCATATGCTTCTATGTTGGCAAAACCAAACGGTCCTTAAGAGACAGGATCAGAGAGCATCTCTATAGTATAAATAGAAGTGATGAGAGGAATGCATTGTCAAAACATATAAAAGCTGCAGGATGCAATCACTGGTTTAAATTCATGGTTCTAAAGATTTATGTGCCAAGATCTAGACGGGGCAATATAAGGACACAGAATGTGTTGAAATCAAATGGATGCATATAATCCGAGCTACTGATGGGAAGGGGTTAAATGATATTCCAGTTATGCCAGTATTGAGGTCACGTGACCCAAGACACTGAATTATAAATGCTGCTTGTTATATGTGTTTCAGTTGGATCTGATGAAGTACCTAGAAGATATGAAAGCACTCATCGTTGTTTTTTAAAGTTTTATTATGTGTTTATTATCTGTGTTTTATTAAACAGACTTGGTTTTATGTCTCTCTGCCTGCCAGTCTTCTTCTTTTTTGATACATTTTTGCCTTTTCACTGATTGCTCTTTTGTTTTGAAATTTAGGAACAAGCTCCCTTAGTCCATCAGCTATATCCAGCAATGAACTTATTCATACCAGAGATAAATGAATTCTAACACAGAAACTGTCCTTTCTGTGTTGTCACATCATTTTCTGTCCTCTTCCTGCAGGTCCTATCATATGGTGTTTAGTTACTGATTCTGACTTATTATTCATTTTCTTCTGTCTTATTTAGCCTGACCTCATATATCACCATTTTCCCTCTGCTTTTTCAGGGTTTGATCAACAAATATTATTTTAAATGCTGCACTGTTTTCTGCAACACTACCTTTCTTCATTTTGTAAAATGTTATCTTCTGTACGTCCAAATTTGAAATTTGAATTTGTTGTATTTAGTATGTTGATGCTGTATTCCTTACAATTTGTTTTATTCGTCTATCTAGAGGTATTGCTCCCTGGGATTTCCTTATAAAGGGAACCTCTGAACCAGACATTCCAGGCCAGATTCCAAAAGAGTTACTCTCAGTGCAAGCCTGCCCTGATTCCGAAAAACTTGCTCTCAGTGTAAATGACTTACTTTGATTGAAAGGTCTGTGTATAAAAAGGATTGCACTGTGAGGAAGATACAAAAAGACCTACTTCCAGCATTTTCTCAGGGTAAGAGGTCACTTACAATGAGAGCAAATCATTTGGAATTGGAAACATTGGGTTAATAAATGTAAATTAATTTGCTTTAATTAACTCAGAATGTTTAGCTCAGAGATCCCATTTTCAGTGAAATCCTAGGAAGAAATATCTCCAGAACTCAAACAATGCAAACAAATTATAAGCAAAACATGGATATACACATAGCCTCACCTTGAGGGTAAAAAAAAAACATGCATAGTATAAAGTATAAATATTAAACAATATATTTTTAGCAATTTAATTGCCTTAATTAAAGTAAACAAACCAAGCCAGATCTAATTTCTCATAAAGTACAAGGAGAAAGAGAGACAAAAAAAAAAAAGAAAAGTCAGACTAAACATATCAAAGGTTCATAGTTTCATTGGAGGATATTAGGTTAATGACCCTAGGGCCTTTACAAGCCTAGCCATCTAACAACCTGAGTACCCTTATTGACCATAGTTACATGGCCATTGTTAGCAGAGCGATTCTGTAATCAGCACTGACTGCCCCTGTCCATAAGGGACATAAGTGACACCCCCTGGGTGAATTTAGTTGTGCTTGAATAGGGTCATTGAGGAACTCTGCTTCACATGGAGTGGGAGCTTATTCCAGAGGATCGACAATCACTGGTAGATATATCTGTCTCTCCAGCATGTTCTGTTAATGTCACAGGCTAGGTTGAGATCCCTGGAGTGAGTTATTCTTGTTCCATTTGATTTGCAGATGTGCAGCATTTCCATTAGGGATGGGTCTGAGACTGCTCTGTAGGCCAGGCACAGGTGGCCTCTTAGCAGCTTGTATGACACAAAGTACAGTGACAGGGTTTTCAGTATGTCAGGTTTTGGAGGCCTTGGATTCTCTTGGTTAGAAACCTCTGTGATCTGAAAAGCAAATAAGCCAAAGTTGCCAAGAAACAAACTCAAACCAAAAAAAAAAAAGACTTGATCAACCAAAAGCAACTAAAGAAATTGACAATCAAGGAACAAGAAATAACAGTCAAATTTAATCAAAAAGCAACAATCAGTTAAGCACTTTCATCTCACCAAATTAAACTTCATCAGAATTGCTGCAATTCCCAACATAACCACTTTATATACATAAAAGCATAATTCAATTAAGCAATTATGACCACCAATTAAATAAATTAAACAGTAAAAGGATTTTTAAAACATATCAATGTATATTCCACATAAAATAAACATCAAAAGAAGTAGTAATTCATTTTAATACTCAAGAAACTGTTTGACAAAAAAATAAATAAACCAAGATGTTTTAATAATTTGAATATCATAATCAAAATGTTAAGTCATCTGTAGTAAATATAAAAACACTAGTAAACATGTAAAACAAATGTTAGTTGTTAAATAGGGACTGGAAGGGTGTGAAAATAAAAACAAATAAAGACTGATATAATGCCAAAGGTTGTATGGGGAAATAAATAAATATGTTGTTAGAAAAGATACCTTAAAGTTTGGGAGCCCTTAATCTTAACACATGAAGTAGTGACACCTGATCATTCAGTCCAGGGGGGACAGTGACATTCGGTCTCAACTGCCACCACAATTCACGGTACTCCAGAAACATTCCCCATCCCCCCACCCCCACCCCACTCTCAGAGCTGGAGGTCATTTGTTCTAATACTCAAAAAAGAAATAGACTCTCAGAGTACTCATTCACAGGCCTTGCAAGGGCATTACTGCATACTTTTTTTCTTTGTCATTATAATGTTTATAAATTCTGTTCCTAAGGAACCTCTCAGTTTTTCCTACATAGTAAGTGAAACATGCCTTACAGTATGCAAAATATAGAACTCTTGTTTTGAATATCAGCTGAACTACTTATTAGTTCTAAAAGTAAAATAATTTCTTGGGATCTGTACATTTTCTAAGTGTACTATATATTGTCATTGTTTGCATCTTCCTTTTTTAATTTTGCTAGAAATTATGATGGGTACCTTACTCCCTTTCTCCAAGATGTCTTTTAATTTTAGGTCCCCTCTTAAATGTGAAAGTAGGGGGGTTCTTAAAAATACTCAACATATGGGCATCCTCGAAAATAAATCCTAATATTTTCTAACAATATTCTGTATATATTTAGAATCCTGGTTAAACATTAAAATAAAGGCCATATTGTAATTTGCTGCAACTGGGCTATCAGAATGCAGGGTTTTGAAATCTAACCCATCTACTCCTAGCAAAGGTTTATATTTTGTACTCCTTCCCTGTAAGACTTCACTTGCTGTTCTATTACTGATAGAAATAGGATAATCTCTTTCCGTAAAAAAAATTTTTTATCAATTCAATTTCATCCTCTTAAGTCATCACATTGTGAAGTCATGCATGTTGCACTTACTATTTGACCTTTAATTATGTATTGTGAAGTCATGCATGTTGCACTTACTATTTGACCTTTAATTATGTATTGTGAAGTCATGCATGTTGCACTTACTATTTGACCTTTAATTATGTATTGTGAAGTCATGCATGTTGCACTTACTATTTGACCTTTAATTATGTTGTTCTTTTGGTGGGGGGCGAGTTCACTACCATAATAGTGGTAGGAATTAGAAAAGTTATCCTTTCTATAATTTTTGGAGGTAAATTTAGAATTTACTTTATCTTCAATAATCATTATATCTAAAAAGTTAATTCGATAAAGTCTCAGTAATGAATGAATTTCAAAAGCTCTGTGATCCCATTAATATAGTCTAAAAATTCATCAAGTTCCCCTTTTGAGGCATCCGCATTAAAACTATATCATCTGAAAGCCTCAGATAAAGGGGAATATTCTTGAACAATTCAGAATTGAAAACATTGGTTGGGATTCAATAAACTTCATGTAGGTTCCATGCAGAGCCTACATGGGGTGTATTCGCATGCATGATACTGCTCATCACACAGCATTGCGCAGCCTCACACCATGAATATTAATGATGCATGGCAGACATAAACAATGTTGCATTGCTCGCGTTGGTGTTGCTGATGGTGAAACATGTACACTGAATGTGGATCATTCCCCATGACCTTTTTGTACCAGTAATGTGGTCAAACACTAAACTAAATGTGGAAGATAGGGCCAGCATGCATTTTCTGAAGGATATGAAGTACAGAACAGAAATGTACGTCATTATATACTGGTTTTGATCCTCAGTCATTTCACAGTAAACCACACATTTTACAAGGAACAGACCAAAACATATGAAACAAATATCTGAACATTCTGCAAAAATCTGGACAGTCTCCCTTTTGTTTTAATTTTTTTGACCAGTGTTTGCATGATGTACCACTTGGCAAAAACATGTTTAGCTGTGCTTACCTGGTTTGTGTGAGGTGCAGTACTGCACAACCTAGAGGAATGGACCACTGAGGTTGTAGACAGGATCCAGACAGCCACATATATAAACCAGATGCACTCATTTAATAATATTGTGCATCACACAAATACCATAAGTGGCATTGCACTATGAATAAAAGCAAGAACCTTACAATAACTACTAAGATAGCAAATATCATCTCACTAATCCCATGGCAGCAGGTGTTAAGTGTATGCATTGAGTGCAGATGGTCCAGGGTTCTAGTACAGTGTGTGCAAATTTTGTTTTATGCTTTTAAGATTGCAGATTATAGCAGTGAAGTGCAACATATACAAGTGTTTTCTCAACCTTCTTGTGGTAATAGCTGTAAGTGTAGGAGAACTGTATACATGGTACATTTGACTAGCACATTTACACAACTGCCTGTATACTTAATAATCTAGAAATTGGATTTTCGCCAGTGTTGCTCATAGCTTACCATCATGAAAACATGCTGCCCGCCAGTGCACACCATCATCTACCATGTTTGCATGATGGTACGTGTTGCACAACGGTTGCAAATGTTGCAAAACCAAAGTGTGCACTTTCTCAATAAGTGCAAGATGTCCAATAGGTGGGAAAACATCAGCATATAAAATGCAGTTGGTGGAAAATGTTCATTATACATTGAACTTGAACTATGGCAGGCATATCAGGAGTTGCTGGAGAGGGTGTGCACATTTGGGTGCAGAGGCGGGGTGTCTAGGAGTCCAAAATTTTTGTTGGACTCCTAGTTGCTGAAACAGGACTATTCAGGCTCAGAATATAAATTTGAAGCCTGGAATAGTATCGCCAGGGGTTTAACTAGCATTGCAGGTATCTCCTGCACTGTTGAGCAATGCAGACATCACTTTAATGACCTCCTGAGGAGGAAACAGGATATCTTTAACCTTTGCATCAGGGAATTTTGGACAGGGGACACCCCACGTATGTTTAAGTATCAATGTTAGTGAGTAATTGTAAGAGTTAAAAGCCAAATATAGTTAAGACTGGTATTCATAATGGTATTCTGTTTTTTTTTTCCACAGCTGCTGCAGAGTTAACCTTGAATGTTCACAGTCATGCTGCGTGTTTAGTGAGGATGTGAGAAGTATGTATGCATCAGAACAGTACTGTCTAAATAGTATTTTAATAATAATAATAATAATAATTTGTATAGTAATTTCATAGCATTAAAAGTTAAGGACCGCTTAGCTGATATTTAATACAGTTGTATCAAATTGAGCATGCATATCCAAATGTAGATGAACACAAAGCAAGGGTGCCATATTCTCAAATAACAGTGAGAATGCATCTCTAAACTGTAAAAGGAAAGTATGCATGCAGCAGTCTGTAGGACAAAAGGACAGTACAGTATTTGAGAGTAGTCATTGGTTCTGGGTTCAAAAACCACACTTCTGAAATAAGTGGCACAATGATCTTCTGTAAACTGGAATCAGTATAATTGGACCATGCATATGTGCAATATATGCACACATCAATGATTTGTGGTTACAATCTGCATTATAGTGTGCCTCTGTTATAAACTGTGTAGTCTTAAAAGTAAGGAAGAAACTTGTTAGGAGTTTGTAGTGTTAAAAGTAAAGGTAACAGAACAGAGTCAAATAATTGTATCAATGCTTTGTATGTCACATATGACGTTAGTAATGTTCTGCCTTTTTTTTTTTTCCTCTCACCCCAACCCTTTTCTCTCTCTATTTTGTTTCCCCACTGCAGAGTAGGGTAGGCCTGTCCCATTGGATCCACCAGCCCCCACTCCAATGGCTACAGCAACGCTACCCTGCATGTCTGTTGCAGAACATGGTGGCAACCCCTCTGCTGCTCCCGCACTACCCAACTTCTCAGGTAGTTCTGCCCTGGAGGATAGGCCTGCGGCTCCCTCTGGGAGCAGTGACAGAGGTAGTGAGTTTATCACTCATGACAAACTGCCAGGGTTGGTGCATAGGATTGTGCACTGCACCGTGGGTGCATGGCTGTGCCAGATGGAGCACCTGCTCTCTAGCCCCATGCAGAGCACTCGTAGACTGTGCAGACACTGGGCACTGCAGGCAGTAGTGCAATTAGGTGACAGTGATGACAATCCACTGCATGAGGACTAGATTCTCACTGTCAACTACCTCAATGTGCATGGGACCTGGATTTTCCACCCTCTCCCCAACCATAGTGTTCATCCACCTCATATGTCCTTTACCGTCCCTGTCTCTTGTTTTGTTTATCTTGTCTGTCTGCACTTGCTTCCTCACCTGTCCAACTTACCTCACCCAGAAATTCCTACATCCATTCCTCAAAATTCCTCTCTCGCTGTAATTCAGCAAAATTTGTGCATATATGCGCATGTTTTATTATTGAAGAAATCTATATCTATGGTTCTTTCCTACATTAATGCACTTAATGCAGTGATGAAATGTTTTTTGGGGCAAATGGTATAACTATAGGTAATATATTAAAGTATTTTAGTAGTAGCATTGCTTATTGATGCTGGGTGATGTGCAGCATGATTTTCGCAGAATGTCCAGATTTTTCCATCATATTTTGGTCTGCTTTCATAAAATTGTGGTTTTCTGGCAAATTAGTGGCAAATCATTAAATACTAACATTAGAGAATAATGGCAGACATTCGAGTTTCAGACTTCGCACCCTTCAGAAAATTCATTTCAATGCAAAACCTGTTGTTCTATCAACTTTCTAAGTTTGTAAGAGCAATATTTAAAAACTGTCACTATTTTGGGCCTTTGTTCTACTTTTATTAATGGCTTTGCCCATATTTCTTGCTCTAAGAGGTTGAGAGGACATCGCACACTACTGCTGTACAAAACTAAATCAGTATTGCACAATAATGCTTTATAAAATATTACAGAGGATTGCACAATTCTGCTTCATAGAAATTTAATAAAGAAGATAAAACATTAGTGATATGGGGTGCAAGCACCAAGGGAATACAAAGAGAAATCTTTCCTAAATTGTGTCACTTACTATTGAAGATATTAAATACATCTGCTAGCTAAATGACTCTGTGACAGCAAGTGTTAATGCATTGTTGTTGGAGGCAAATTGTACTGGGTTCAAATACGTGTGAAGTAGTAATTGTAAAAGTATGTATGATAATTTAAATATATCTGTTTATATTGCTGCCATGGACCATTGCTTCATGTTAATGCACATCATCCTGCAATAATTCTTTAAAGAAAAGAAATGGGGAAGACAGGAAAGTAGTGAGATAGGAAGCAATTAGGGGGAAGAACAAAGTGAAAGGAGGAAAGAAATGTGTAGGAAGGATGTAGGAAAGAACCATAGCTATCCATTTCTTCAAGAATAAAATATGAACATATATATATATATATATATATATATATATATAATTACATATATATATATATATATATATATATATATATATATATATATATATATAAGCAAGCACGGGATCACTACTAAATCCCGAACACACACAATACCAAACCTAAGAATAAAGAGACTGAAATCACGAAAAGCCAGAATGCCAAACTTTCAAAAACGTGAATCTCACATTACTGAAATAGAAGCGCCAATATACTAATTATATGTAGAAGAACTGCACGATTTACACATGACCTGCCTATAAAAGAAGTACTATAACTTTAACAAAACGTTCAATAGCGAACGTCATCACAATGTCTGACGATCATTCTGATGCGCCTGGCATTGTAGGTAAATTATATCCTAGAGTGCAATCACAAAAGAACAAACGTTCTGATTATGCAAGGTTACATATACCATCTAGAGAAAAAAACAACTCAAAGACGGTATTGGTGCTGTAAATTGAAGCGGTCTGGGAATTGCAAAGGAAGGACCATAACCAAGTCTCTCTCTGAAGGTGAGAAATTAATAAAAACAATGCCACGCAACCATACAGGAGATCCATTTGAAGTAGAGAAATACTCTGTGTGTGGCAATTTGAAAGATAGAGCAGCATTGTCTAGAGACTCACCGTATATGTTAGTCAACAATGCTATGGCATCCACTGCTGTACAATGTGCTCCTAGTTTACCAAGTAAAACGGCACTGCTTCAGCAAATTAGAAGAGTAAGGTGTAAAATAAGTTCAGCAAGTCATATTCATAATCTTACTCTAGACTAAATTGATATATGTTCCCGTTTCAATCAGGCACTTTTATTGAGAAACGGCTGTCAGATCCTACATCAGGAAATACTGTCATAGTGTTTAATACAGTAAATAACCTACATGATCTGAGTGTTGCAACTATATGGCTCATGGATGGGACTTACTTTTGCAAAGGTTCACTGTGTCAACAATTGTATAGTATACACGGCATAGTTAAGTGTGGTGCATAATGCAAGTGTGTTCCTTTGCTCTACTGTTTGATGTAAAAAAAAATCACTCTGAGTGTACAGTATGATGTGGCACTGTATTTTGTATTTATTTTCCCTGCTTGACTTTGACTGTCATTACAATTCATTCTATGTGACTTTGAAGTAGCGTCTATTAAAAGCATAAGGATGAGCTTCAGTGATATCAAGTCGAAGGGATGTTTATTTCACTTCGGTCAAAATATGTGGCGTAAGGTTCAACAGCTTGGACTAGCCTCTTTATATAATTCATCCCACACATTTCAATTGGCTATAAAATGTTTAGTTGCTTTGGCTTTTTTAAAAGAGTCTGATGTGCTTCCTACATTTCAGTTATTAAAGGACACCTTTCCAAATAATGGTACAGAACTGATATGATATTTCTCAGACTGGTATGTGTTAGGTCGCCTACGTAAATTTAGTATGAGATCCAATTCAGTAACACAGTTTCCTCCATTATTTCCGACAGAATTTTGGAATGTGTCTGAACTGAATAGGTTATTTCTGCCACATACTCAAAATTCAGTGGAGGGGTGGCATCGCCGTTTAAAGTGCATTTTAGGGAGTAAGGCTACTAATTTGTTTGTACTCATGACTGCTTTATCCAGAGAGCAGAATCATGTAGATGCATTGAGGGAGAGACTTGCTGCAGGGTGTACTCCTTCTCCAAAGCATAGGAAACTGATCAGTTGACATAACCATTTTCAAGCTGTGCTGGAGCATCAGGAAGAATATATGTGCATCCAATTAGTGCAGGCTATAACATGGTTATTACTGATGTAATTTTAAAGTTGCTGTTGAACCATACCACTAAGGATTTTCTCTACTTGTGTTGAATGCTGTTTGGCAATGGTTCCACAGGCTGTTATGTTATGCAACATACACTTTCCTCTTTATTTGTTTGTGTTTTACGTACATAGTACTTTCAGGTGAAAGAACTGCTGGGAATCATGGTGTATTGGTGTTTCTACAGAGTTGTGACTGTACATTTATTATTTTAACACACCTTTGGCATCGCAGATCGTCAAAAGTTCTTCTTTCGGTATTGTAAGATTCGTGTTTTTGAAAGTTCAGCATTCTGGCTTTTCATGATTTCAGTCTCTGTATTCTTAGGTTCAGTATTTTGTGTGTTTGGGATTTAGTAGTGATCCCATATGCACACATTATGCTGAATTTGGACTGTCCCTTCCAGAGAGAGGGGTGACCACAACACAATCTGTTGTATAGGGAATTTGACTCAATCATGTGTGTCATGAAGACACATGCAAAATTTTGAGCTATGTATGGGACTATTATTTATTTATTTTTTTGTGGGACCAGTGCCCATTTATTTATTTATTTATTTATTTATTTGTGTGTGTGTGTGTGTGTGTGTGTGTGTGTGTGTGTGTGTGTGTGTGTGTGTGAGAGAGAGAGAGAAATGTTGGGGAAGGGCTGTAGGAATGTCTAGGTGAGGTAAGTTGGGCATGTGAGGAAGCAGTTAGTTGCAGACAGACAAGACAAATAAGACAAGAGACAGGGATGGTGAGGGAAACATGAGGTGGGTGAACACCATGGTTGGGGTGAGAGTGGGTATATTACAAACCCATGGATGTCAAGTTGGGTGACAGTGAGAATGGAGTCCTCACCTAGTGGACTATCATCACTGTCACCTCACTGTGCTGATGGCTGCAGTGTCTGTCTGCATCTCCTTGTGTTGAGAGCAGTGTCTCCATCCAGTGTAAACATGCAGCAACTGTGTGGTGTGCAATCCTACACACTAACTCTGGCAGTTCATTATGGGTGATAAACTCACTACTTCTGCCACCACACCCAGAAGGAATCACTGGCCTATCCTGTGGGGCGGAACTACCTGTGGGTCTAGATAGTGCAGGGAGAGCAGAATGGGATGCTACTAGGTCACACAGCAGATATGCTGGGCAGTTGTGCTGTAGCCGGTGGACTGGGGACAGGAAGATTCCATGGGGCAGGTCTACCCTGCTGTGCTGTGGGAAAAACAAGAAATAAAAAGTTTAAAAAGAGAGAGAGAAAAGGGTTAGGGTGAAAATAAAGGGAGAACATTCATAACTTCATATGTGACATACAAAGCACTAATACAAGTATTTAATTCTATTCTATTACCTTTGCTTTTAACAGTACCATCTCCTAACAAATACCTTTGTTTACTGTTAAGAATATCCAGCTCCTAACAGATGCACAATATACTACAGATTGCAGTAAGCAATCCTTGATGTGTGCATACATTGTTCCAATTATACTGATGACAGTTTATAGCAAGCTAGTGGTGACACTGCTTTACAGCTTTGATATTACATTGTAATATCAATGAAAACTTAACAGTACTGTATATTTTGGAAGTGTGGAATTTTAAGGCACAAATTATGAGTACTCTGTAATACATTAGCTATTGTTTTGCCTCCAGAATAATGCATGCATACTTTCCTATTACAGTTGAGAAATGAATGCTCAATTTGGTACAACTGTATAATTAACTAATAAATGCATTTCAACTTTTAATGCTAAAATAACCCTACTCTTGGGATGCATGCATACTATGTGTGTCTCACATCCATGCCAATCTAGTGGAATGACTTCACACATTCAGTTCCTGGTCTGTGACGGCTGTTGAAAAAATCAGAACAGAATACCATTAAGCATGCAAATCCTGTCTATATCCAGCTTTTAATTCTGAAAAGTAGTCTCTGTAAGTGATACTTACACATCTGTGGGGTGCCCCCAGTCCTAAATTCCTCAATCCAATGGTCGAGGGTATCCCTCTTCCTCATCCTGAGGTCTTTGTAGTGATTCCTACATTGTTCAGTGCAGAGGATACCAGTAGCTCTGGTCAGAACCTGGGCCAAACTATTCCATGCCTCTGCCTTGTACTCTGAGCCATAATAGTCCCTCTCCAGCAGCCTGGGCCCATGTTCATTCACTAGGAGTCCAACAAGCACTTTGGACTCATGGACACCCCATCTTTGAACATGGAATTTCAAAAACTCTCCAAGAACTCCTGCCATGCCTATCACAGATCAAGACCAATGTTGAATTATGTTTTCCCACCAACTACAGGTATTGCACTTACTGGGAGTGTGCACTTTCTAGATTTGCAACATTTGAAAGTGTTGTGCAGTGCTTATCATCATGCAAACATGTTGCACGACAGTGTGTGCTGATGGGAAATGTGTTTGCACAATGGCTAATAGTATTAATTAAATGTATCCAGTGTATGTTTCTGGCTATCTGGGTCCTGTCTGCTACCTGGGTCACCCATTCACCTGGTTTGTGCACTGCTTCTGTACACGCAAAAGAGATGTGCATAGCCAAAATAATTTCTGCTAAGCGGCATATCATTGAAAAAGGTAGCCCCCCCCCCAAAAAAAAAGAAAAAAAAGTATAAAACACGGAAAAATAGTTGAAATGCAGAAAATCAATCCATGACATACGCAGTAGAAACTGTTAGTATACATGAGATATGACTACATAGGTCTGGATCCCAACTGACACTGCAATCTATCATCAGAAAACAGGATGGGAGCCTTACCCATCTTTGCACCACAAACAGCATTGCAGCAAATACATGATGTAATTCCTCACACAAACAAGTGCAACGAAATGTACACTATGTACACTGATATCAAGGCATGACCTGTTATTTGTAAATGTATTCTACTTAATATATTAGAATGTAGTACACTTAGTGATGACACAACCTGCTATGATTATTCCTTGCAAATATACAGCTGTGTCCTACCTTTCTGTGTTTTTGGGTCATTCATCAATTATCTGACCAGTGCTCAGAGACATGTAGTGTGTAAGCCAGCCTATATAATTTATCCTAAAATGTGTGAGAATATTCACTGAGAACAATATGATATGACATTGCCATCAAATTAATGGAAGGTTGGATCGGATGGCACAAATAAGCATAGACTGCTGTTTTGGGGGTGGGGAGCAAATGTGGGTTCCTGTCATGGAACAGGAAAAAGTATAATGTTCTTTCAAGTGGGATGAACCCGCACTGATCTACCATTATGGCACAAACAAGGCTATGTTGCTCTTGTTACTCTCCTTGTTTTGCATCGTGCCAGTTTGATCTTGTGAGGGTGGTGAAGCCAGAAACTATGTGTCTCATTACTGTTGAAATTCTTTCTTTCATTATTTCCCATTACAAACATATGGTGCTAAACTGAGGGCATGCAGCGATCATCATTACTTTGGGGAGGTATCAATGTGCAAATCTTTGAGACCTGAGGTATACTACTTTCTAATGGACACATAGAAGTCAAGTAACTCTCTTTTGTCACATGTGACATTAATTTCTGTACAAATCTCCCCCTTGTAGTTGCTTACTTTACCAAACGATGAAATACAAGGACATGCCATAATAATATTATACAATATAGTACATGTTCAGGACTTGCCTTGTAAATGCAGCAGTTACCACAGTGTTAGTTCAGGTCTGAGTGTGATGCAATCTGTACACAGCCAATACATGAGAAGTTAAAGGCTGTGGTTCTGAGTAGAGGCCAGAAGAGGTTGCAGGGTTCCTGTATCATGCCCCTGTCCACCCTGTAGCGCTGTACAATGTCTATGTTGTGATAAGTTAAATGTGGCCTGAAAATTCTTCTCCATCTCGGCCTAGGCCTATTGGAGGCAACAGCAGCATTGGCTGCAGCCAGTAGCACATCAAAATGGCTTTAAGCAGCAGCTTCTAACATTCTGTCTCTGTATACTTTCTGTGTCTGTACTCTACTACTTTTGAAATCCACAGGAACAACCAGCATGGAACCTACATGGTTACTTTATAACTTCTTTAATAGCTCCACTAGGTTGGTTGATTATCATGCAATTCAGCTGCTTATGCTGTAATTACCATCTCTGAAACACAGACTAGACAGATACAATCCACTAGTAATCTACTCCATTATCAAAAAGGCAAATGAGTAGCTAGCCAAACTGATGGTGAGAATATTTGCTACATGTTAAACAAAGCAAAATATTTCCCAAGCTTTCTTTACAGAGGTGTATTGAACTGCAGCAGGTATGCTGTCATTTTGTTACCTACATAATGCATATGCTGGACTATATTAAGGAATAATGTGAAGCAAAGCCTTTTACACTGTTATCTGTATGGATTAGTTAGAAGTGTAGTGATGGCATGGCCACGTTTGTCAAACCATTTCAGATGAACAAATGATTGACAATACATAAAATAGTAAGCTGTGTGATATATATGTACAAATGTTTCAAGGATAGGTTCTTTGAATGCATGTTTAGCATTTCAAATGTGTTCTTTTAGAAAAATGGTTCATGTGCCTGTTTTTTATTGGGTGGGAGAAGCAAATAGAAGTTACTGTTATGTCACAAACTACAACGGACTGTTCTTTTGGGGGAACACAGTTAAGTCACTGCTATGACACATACAAGGATATGCTGCTCTTGCTACTCTCCTTGTTTTGCATCCTGCCTGTTGTTAGTATTTCACATTTGTAGACTGTTTTATGTTTTTCCAGTGGGTAGTACTGACTGGCTACCTTAACTCTTTTATCTTGTTACATTTACTTTTTAGTTATGTGATACTTACATCCATTATAATTCTGTTGTCCTTTAGGACCAAAAATATCATTGATGTGCAGATCCCCTTCAGTGAGGCAGAGAATACAATCATTGTGGATGGTGCTCCATCAACATGGCACTTTTCTTCTCAAAAGGGTTTAGGCACTTTTCTTCTCAGAAGGGGGTTGTCCCAGTATGACACAGAGGCTGAGACTATGGCACCGGATCATTGCAAACATAAATGCCATGGGCGGCCACAGTCATACTTATGAGCAGATGCACCACAGGGCCACTAACATGCTAACATCTGCATGGAGGAGTGCAGCTGCTGTTGCCTGAGACCAGAGAGTAACCGGGGATAGGCCTGCTGCAGAACCACCTCTCACCCAATGAGGAATTCTTGGCAAATCTTCTATAAAGTCTTAACATGAAACTGCACTCACTGAAAGCAGTCCTCACCTTGGAAGACACAGACATTTATGGAGTCACAGAGACCTGGTTCGAGGCTGTGAAGAGCACCCCAGCCATACTTGGTTGCACCCCCTTCCACATGTTCAGACCACAAGCTCAAGGTATGAAAAGTAATGGAGGCAGTGTATCAATATTCATTAAAGATAAATACACCTCTAGATTTGTTAAACAGTATGATTCCCTGGAGATATGTCAGTTGCAATTAACTGTTGGTAGGACACCTATTCAAGTCATTGCCAGCTACAGGACCCAGTCCATGAATCAGGACACCCACTCTGCCTATTTGGATCTACTTGGGTCTATCAAGATACAGCCAAACACCATGGTTTTGGATGACTTTAAATACCCAGCCATTGACTGTATAAATTACTCAGGCTCAAATTCACTTTCCCAAAGGTTCCTCGACTTCATCAGCTCCAATACCCTGGACCAGCTGACACCCCCACTAGGGGTGCCAACATCCTGGATCTGGTGCTTACCAATATGGGGAACCACTGTGCCATCCTCACTGTGAGGTCTCCCCTTTTAATATCTGAGCACATATCAGTCTCATTCGAAGTAACTGTCACACCCCCCCCAGCAGCAACTAAACTAAAAGACTTCTCCAAAGCAGATTATAACCTCTTACAAGATGGTAGAAATAGCTTCAATGCACCTCCTCCCTCAGATGGAACTGGCAGCTATATGAGTTCTACACTAATGCTTTATACAAACACCTGCAAAACTGCATTGACTCAGCCGTACCTGATAGGACCAAAACAAGCTCCTTAAGGAAGAGCAAACCTGCCTGGTGGACAACTGCCATTAACAGGCCTTACAAGACAAGAAATTTCTGTCTAAGAGTAAGAGGGAGTGAGCCCTAAACTGGAAACACTCCCTCCTCATCTTATGCAAAATGGCATTCTTTAGTTACATCTGCAGCCTAAAAGGAAAGGCCCAGATTTGTGCCAAACTGGTAGCTAATGATACTACATATACTGAGCCTGTGGACATAACTAATCTGTTGGCTGACAGGTACTGTGAAAACTTCACTCCCCTGTCCCCACCACACATACCACATGACACCCCTACCACCTGTGCCCTACCTTGTATCTCTAAAGAGCAGGTTGTAAATGCCCTTTCAAAGGCCAAAAACACAACATCTATGGGACTTGATTACATCTCATGCTGTGTCCTACATGAGCTCCAATAAGAATTAGTAACACCACTCTTTTCAGTCATAGTCTAAGCACCGGCTTCAACACAGTTGAATAGAAAACAGCCACCATTGCTAGCATGCACAAAGGTTGCACTTCCACTGACCCCAGGGCTATAGACCTATTAGTCTGACTAGCTTTATCTGCAAGGCCATGGAGTGAATCATCATGGACCTTATCAACAAAGATATGGGTAATATCCAAGCACTTGACCCCACTCAGCTTGGGTTTGTCAAAGGGAGATCATGCCTGTTAAAACTGGAGGACTTCTTTGAGACAGTTACCAAGGCCCTGAATGAGGGGAAATCTATGCCTACAGCCTACCTAGACTTAGCCAAGGCTTTTAACACTATCCCCCACTCAGGCATCATTGACAAACTCACCCAGCTGGGTATCAACCCTTATATAATTAGATGGGTCACTATCTGGCTCACTGATAGAGCCCATATAGTCAAAATAGGGAGATCCACCTCCAACAGCAGAAATGTAACCACTGGTGTTCCACAGTGATCTGTCCTGGGACCTCTACTGTTTGGAATCTATTTCTCTAAAGTACAAGCAAAAACTAAAGGTCTGTGGCTGACAAAGTTTGCTGATGAATGCAAACTGGGAGCAGTCATTGAATCTCCAAATTATGTTAACATCCTACAAGAGGGTCTTACACAAATGATTGGTGTCAAAGTCATGGCTCTAAACTCAATGCAAAAAAATGTATTTTCATCCCTTTTGGTAAGAGCAGTGTTCCTGCTAACTACCACATCAATAGCAACACCCTAAGTATGCACACAGGTTGACAGCAACCTTACCTTTGATCACTGTGTCTCCACAGTGATAAGAAGGGCATTCTATGTTGCTCATCTCATAAGTAAAGGCATTGCCTCTGGAAAAAAAGTAGCTATAACCTTTCTGTACTTTTGCCTCATCAGGCCAATAATTGAGTACAACGTCCCTTTTGGTATGTACCTTTCCAAGCACCTGCAGCAATTGAAGAGACCACGACGTTTTCTCACAAGAAAATTTCAAGGTCTTCAGCATCTGTCCTATGTGGATCATCTGAAATCACTGTCACTTTATTCTGTTTCATACAGACTACTCAGAGGTGATCTCTGTCTTGCATATAAGTCAATCTCCTGCTTTACTGGAAATGCTGCATATCCACAAGACAAATGGTATATGGGTTACTCGCTGTAAAGACCTTAACCTGGTATGTAACATTAATAGAACTTGCTGGAGGGACAGATTTGTCTCCCAGAAGTTACCACACCTTTGGAACAGACTCCCACTTGATGTCAAACAGAGCACCTCATTGGCCTTCTTCAAATGCAATCTGGACAATTGGATAGTTAACCATAAATTCACCCCATGGGTTCCACCTGTGTCTCTTTCGGACAGGGGAAATAGCTGCTGATCATGGAAATAAGGATAAGGGTAGAACTTGGCTAGGCTTGTAAGGGCCCAAGGGCCATTAGCCTAGTAACTTCTTAAGATCCTTTGATCCTATGACAACTCCCAGCAGAGTGGCCCACAATATGTGATTGATGTGGCTGTCCCTTCTTCTCAGTCTCAGGAAGAGCATCAAGGTAGGCTTTGTTATATGACCAGTAAAAATAGTTTTGTATAGTAAAACAATTGAAATAAACATTATTTCTATGTCACGTTTTTTGGGGGGTAGATTGAAGATTGGTACAGTGATAAGCCCAATTTGGAGTTGTCAGTCACATTCTTGTTGAACTAACACATCATGTAGATTGAGAGAAGTACTGTTAAATGTGATGATTTTGGCCTTACCTCTTAACTTATTTCAGAACCATCAGGAATCCAGTGACATATGCCTCCTGCAGATGGTAAGCTAAATCAAGTTATTTCACTACTGCAGATCAATTACTAAAAATATAATGTGTTATTTTTAGGCCTGTTGTGTGTATTGCTGTACTGTCTGTAATAGTGGCAACACTGTTTGATGTTTAGCATATATTGCACTATAGTAATGCAGGTATTAATGTATGCTTGTTTTTCTCCCTTTTTATCACAGGTGATGATGACAGTGGGAGTGTGGGCCCTGTACCACCTGATGTCAGTGTCTCATCAGACGCTAATGATGATGGTGGCAAAACTGAGGCACAGTTGTGGGGTGCAGAGGTTGAATCTGACACAGAGGTTGACATCCAGCCACCCCCTTTTTTTCCCCAGACACAGGCAGTAGGCCTATGCCTACCCAGTCCACTGAGTCCATAGATATAGGACAAGTGGAGGGTGAGGACATTGAGCAGGGAAGTGTGGCTACTGTGGCTTCAGTGTCTTTTGAGTGTGACCCTAGCCCTTTTGAGTCTGGTTTTAGCCGAAGTGTTGGCAAGGTGCCATGCAGGAGGGTTGATAGGCTCCACCTGGTGCATGTGTCTCTTTCTGTGTCACACAGCATATGTCTAGGACCATTATGGAAGCACAGGCATGTTCAGAAAGGTGCTCCAGAGAAATGCTCAGGGTTGTGGATGTGGCACAGTCTGAACTGCATGACTGCCTCCATGGTGTCGCTTATTACCTGGATTGGATGAATGACATGTTGGAATGGGAGGTGTCTGTCATGGAATGAGCAGTGTCTTTAATAGAATGTCAGCTGGGAGGGGAATGGCATCCTCATGGGTGTAGATCATCCACAGCATCTGCAGATAGCCAACGTTGCCATTTCCGATCACAATCCCATAGTGACAGTACCTCCGCTGGTCCATCAGTGAGTGTGCTGTCCACACCCAAATGTGGCAGACCATGGGGTCATGGTCCTCGGCATTCCCATGAAGGGAGCATGACCATCAGACATTGGTCATGCTCAGGTAACAACACTCTATCTGACCTTGGGTGTGGAGGTGCCAATGCAACTCATGGCAGAGCCAGCTCTCAAGGTCGGGGGGTGACAATAATGAACTTCCACCTCTATCATTCATGGCTCACACCTGTCCAACATAACAAGATATAAATCTAGCACTGAGAGTGGCTGTGTTCATGCAGACTCACGCACACCACTTTCACATGGAGGCCACCTACAGACACACACACACACACACACACACACAAACACAGTGTGCCTGCTTCCCTTTCTCCCTCACACATTCACTGATCTTTTGTGTCAGCCTAGGCCTTCTGCCTACCCCCACCCTCCCAGCACCCTGTGCAAGTGATGATAACTTTACTATATCCCTGTTTTCTCTCTTTTGGATTCAGGGATACAAAGGCTTTGTGTCTGATGCCCGAGGTGCATAGCTACATTAGTGCTTAGTATATCTACATTTGTGTTGTTGAACTGATAATTGTACCTGTCAGTTATATTTACCTTACCAAATGATACAGTGGGTAGCATCATCATAACAGTACTTTCTAGTGTATCCTCTTGTAAGGGTTGTGAAGTCAGGAACCGAAATGTGTGTCATTACTTTATAACTTTTCTCTTTAATATTTTCCAGTACATAAGTATGATGCACATCATAAAACATGCCATCACATGCAGATCTCAGGATTGTATGAGAGCTCTGTAGTCAGACTTATCAGAACCGTAGTACAGTATAATGCTCTCTTTTGCAGGAACCTCACCAAACACATGCAGCAGCTGGACAGACTACAGGCCTTTCTCATCAAGATAACACAGAACCTACTAACCATGACATGATGTATGTGGGCAGATTAAAAGACATGTCACTGTCATCTGTCTGGTACCCTATTAAATTGTAAGTGTTATTCTAATGCTGTTAGTTTTGGTTTAAGCACTTGGGCTTCAGGTCAGTTGTCTTACATTAAGAAGGTTTGTAATCTACACTCTTCTCGTAGGAGATGGTAGCTTGTGCCTTTCTGAGCTGGGAATTGCTGGTTTGAATACCTGTTTTCTAAGTGTCTAAACTCTGGTTTAAACACTTGGTTCCAGACCATTTATTTCACACTAGGAAGGTTTGTTGTCTGTACTCTTGGAGTATTCTACTGAATTTGCTGCTTTATTTAAAACTGTTTGTTCAACTGTTGTGATTGTAATTTTCTGCACATTGGATTTCTAGTACTTGTGCATTTTATAGCATAGGTTCAATTCAGGCTTGCTGAATCTAGACTGTTTTTGGAGCACTAACACCAGCCCTATTACATTAAGTAGGCCCCCTGCACCCTTGGAGCAGAACTGTGCAGCCAAGAACCCATCTGAGTCGGGGATTGCTGGAATAAGGCTCACTCTTGGTCTTTCCCTTTGTTTACTTTTTTTTAAATAGTTTAACTTTGCTTGTATACCAGCATTGTGTTTTGGCAAGTTTACACTCAGTTTACTGTAGCTGCCCAGAGTTTGCACTGCTGCCCTGTGAGCAACTCAGGTGTGCATTGTGAAACATTGACATGTTTTTATAACCCAAGCCCTCCATAGAATAGACACATTTTGTTAGTCTTACAAAAAAAAAAAAAAAAAGCTGGTCCATGTAGCCCACTCCCCACTAGTTGCAGTATATATGACCAGTTTCCCACCATCTCTCTAAGAAGCCTGATTTACATGGGCTTTGTGAGGAAATAGAGCAATTACGTCATGTATACTAACAACCAGTTACTGCTAAAACAAACTAATACAACATGTGATAGCTGAATCAGTGCTATGAATTTAGAATGAATTCTCTCACATAACAACAAACCAGATATCAAACATGTCAGCACACACAATTCACCTTTTGCGCATAACTAGCTCACAACACATAAACCTACATATTTGGAGATACTCCCAAGAAACCTAACTAAAGATCTAAGACCTCACAAGTGCAAACTTAACTGAACACAGTGCAGACCCAACAGAATCCACTACACAATAATACACATATCAATCTCTCAGCCAATAAGCCCCTCAGGCAAAACCCCTCAAAACCAAATGTCTTGATCATAAGTGACTCCATAGTGAGACACACAAATGCACCTCTCACCAGGCTGGACCAAGGAGAAGGTCACAGTCAGCTGCCTTTTAGGTGTCAGGGTACATCAGATCACTCACGCACTCAAGTCTCTCAACAAGTACCATTATGACTCTGTCATAGTCCATGTTGCAATGAATGACTGGAAATGTGGAAATGTACCTCATTGTACTATATGAAGGTGCTTGCCTTCCCCATAGTGGCCTTTTTAGACAATGTCAGAACAAATAAAGTCCCAATGTAAAAGAATCCAATAGAGACAAACACAGGGTTATGTTCCTTAATGCAAGGAGTGTAAATCAGAAACTGCACTCACTGGAAGAACTCCTTAGTTTGGAAGATGCCGATGCGCATGCAGTTACACAGATATGGTTCAAAACCACAGAGCGCTCCCTGGCCAAAGTGGCCATGCAAGGCTACAATGCCTTCCATACATTCACACATCAAAACTAGCAAGAAAGAACCAAAGGCGGAGGTGTATATATCTTCATTAAAGACAAATACACTGCAAGACTGGTCAAAGAGTACAACTCTGTAGCACTACTCCAAGTCCAACTAACTATGTAAACCCCCCTTCCATATCCTTGTTAGCTAAAGGTCCCCAACCATGAACCACAAGTATCACTCTGCCTACTTGGGTGTACTTGAGTCATTCACTGTACAGGCAAACACCTTGATCATGCATGATTTCAGCTATCCTTCCATCAATGTGGAGTCATATATGTGCACAAACATACTCAGAGTAAGGTTCCTTGACTTTAATACACATGCTGTGTAAGAGATAGTCTACACCCTCGCAAGGGGGTCAAATGTCCTAGACTTAGTACTCGCCAACATAGTGGTTCTCTGCACTAACCCCTGTGTGTTGGCCCTCCTGGTCAGGTTGTATCACAATTCAGTCTTGTTCACATTCATAATCATACCTGACACCCTTTCAAGAGCAGAAAGGATGAAACATTTATCCAAAGCAAACTACAGCTTCCTAACTGATACCATAAATAGTTGCAAACCCCCTGCTACCACTGTCATCAGTGAGTGCTATACAGAGGTGTACACAAATGGCCTGTATAAATAGATATACAAATGTATAGAGTCAGCTGAAAGTGAATGGATTAAAACAAGGTCCTCACAGAAAACAAGCCACCCTGGTGGGCATCAAGCAAACATAAGTTATACAACAAGTGGAAGAAAGTAATGTCTAGGAGCAAGAGGAACAGACTCAGCAGAAGGACGACACTCTCCACAGCTTGAACAAGGAAACTAGCTATCTTGTAAAGTCCTGTAAAGCTACATATGAGCCTAAACTAGCAACCCTTGCTAAAGATAATCAGGAGGCATTCTTTAGCTACATCAGAAATCTAAAAGTGAAGAATCATCTTTGTGCCAAACTATTAGTGGATGGTGCTACTCATACTGACCCTGAGGACATCGCCAACCTGCTACCAGACAGTTTGGAGCAAACTTCACCCCCCTATCCCCACCAGACATATCTCAAGGCATACCTGCCACCAGTCCTCTACCTAGTATCTACAAAGAACATTCATAACTGCACTCTCCATGGGCAGAAAAACAGCCTCTATTGGAATGGATAACATCACAGGCTTCCTACTAAATGGTCTGAAACAATACCTAATGGAACCAGTTGACACTCTTCAACCAAAGTGTAAGTACTGTCTTTGTCCCAGTAGAGTGGAACTTAACAACAATAATTTCCTTGCACAAAAGGAGTCCATTAACTGACCCTGGGAACTATAAACCCCTTAGCCTCACCAGCCATATCTGCCTGGCCATGGAGAGAATAATCATTGACCTTGTCAACAAAGACATAGGTGACCTTCAAACGGTTGTCCAGGCACAACTTGGTTTCATTAAGGATAGATCATTTATTTATTTGACATTTGTTAACTGGGTTGGTCCAACTGGGCATGAACCCATTTTCACTGGAGACCCTTGGAGAAAAGCTCCAGTACATGATGTAAAAGATATATAAAACTTGAATCATTAAAAATATACAAAGTATTGAAAAACATTTCAAAATATACAAAGCAAGAAATATACTTATGTAAAGCAATAAATATACTTTGGCATCTGAATTAGAACATGAGTTAATACTTGGCTTGAAAGCAGACAATAGAAACATATTAATAAGCAAAGTTGATACATAGGATTGAACCACAAAATGGAGCAAGATATTAAAGCATAAACTGATACCTTGCTTAGTTGTTATAGGCAAATGTAACATGAGAATGAAATAATGTAGATGGATAGAGTTTAAAATATATTAGTTTATGGGGGGGGTTATGTAGGGTCCTGGCAGGAGCAGATCCAGGAATTTAAAAGGGTGCCTTTAGTTCCTTTTTGAAGCTATCTGTGCGGGTAATACTTCTTAGAGTGAGTGTTCGTTTGTTCCAGGCTTGAGATACAGGCTTGAGATACAGAGTATTTATATATATATATATATATATATGTTGCCAATGATTTTGTTGGGCTTGTATCTATCCAGGACTTGTTGATCGGAGCTTCGGAGAGAATGTTGAGAGAAGAGATGTAGGGGCAGCTAGTGAGTTTGTTGAGGATGGAATGCATTATGTGATGTTGTGATAGAAGGAGCTGATGGAATTCTAGCCATTATAGTTTCTTTAGTGGGAGGAAGTGGTTAGAGGTATAAGGTTGGTTAGTGACAAATCTTGCAATTTTGTTATAAATTTGTTCTAGCTTGGAGATTAAAGTGGATTGTAAGTTTGTTAGGACTGGACAGGCATAAAATAGGCTATGAAAAGATATGCATGTGCTAGTGACAGTTTGAAGTCTGTGGTGAGGAATTTTCTGTTCCTATAAAGTAGACCCAGTTTCTGTTTTTTTTTTTTTTTTATACATTGATGAATGTGGAGGTTGAATTTTAATTGATCATCAATTATAGTGCCAAGGTGCTTTGTATGTGATTCTACTTTAATGATTGTGTTACTAAGTGATGAGACAGTAAAGGTAGATTTGCAGTTAAAGATTTAGGAAGGTAAAGAAGGAGTTTTGTTTTATTGGAATTTAGTATGAGTTGGTTTTCTGTAAGCCATCTTTTAACTGAGAGGAATGAACTTTGGGTAAGTGTATGAAGTTGAGAGAGATTATCAGAAGATGACATTAGTGTGGAGTCATCTGTATAATGAATAATAGAGGAGTGACTGCATGCTGTATAAAGGTTGTTGGTAAATATGTTGAATAATAGTAGACCTATAATGGAGCCCTGGGGGGCACCTGTTTGGCTAGATAAGAAAGGCGAGAAGGAGGCTTGCCACCAAACAGACTATAGCCTGTTGGAGAGGTAACCGGAAAACCATTCAAGAGTGGAAATGGAGAGGTTGTGGTCATATAACTTGATAGCAGTTTACAGTGTGGTACTGTATCAAAGGCTTTTGAGAAATCAAGAAACAGACAAGAGACAAGTTTCTTGTTGTCTCTAGCTTCATCTACAGTATGTGTAAAGGATATAAGGGCAGTATTAAAACCTGGTGGACAACTTCTAGAATATCGCCAAAGCCCTGGATGAAAGCAAAACACTACATTCGGCCGATCTTGACTTAGCCAAGGCTTTTGACACAATTCACCACTCAGACATCATTGATAAGCTCACACAGCAGGTAATTAACCCATATGTCATTAGATGGGTGGCCAACTGGATCACCAACAGAACACATACATTCAAATTTGGGGATTTCACCTCTAGCAGCAGACCACTTACCACTGGTGTACCACACGGATTTGTGCTGGGCCCCCTGCCGTTTGGAATGTATTTCTCAGATGTCCAGGGGGAAAATAGATGGCCTGTGTCTTACCATGTTCGCCATTGACTGCAAAATGGGTGCAATCATTGAGTCTCCCAAAGATGTTGACATATTACAAAAAGGCCTTACATAGACAGAAGATTGGTGCCAAAACACAGACTTAAAATAAATGTTAAATAGTGAATTATCATCTCTTATGGCCAAGGGGAAGTCCCTGCACATTATGATATTAAAAGTACCCCTCATACCCAAACCCTTGGGGTGAGAGATTTGGGAACACAGGTTGATAGCACCCTTAACTGTGATTACCATGTTTACAGTGGTAAGGAAAGCCTTCTAGGTTGCACATATCTTAAGTAGGGGTATCGCATCCACAGCTAAGGATGTTATAACTCATCTGTACTGTGATCATCCCTCATCAGACCACTAAAAGAGTACAATGCTCCCTTGTTTATGTACCTCACCAGACACCTGCATCAGCTGGAGAGACCTCATAAGTTTCTCACCCAGACAATTCATGGCCTGTAACACATGGCCTGCATGGACAGACTGAAGGCTGTGTCACTGTACTCTGTATCTTATAGGCTGCTGAGAGGCAAGTTGTGCCTGGCCTACAGAGCAGTCTCAGACCCTGGCCTAATAGAAATGCTGTACATCCTCAAGTCACATGGGACAAGATTCACTCACTCTAGGGATCTTAACTTGGCCTGCAACATTAACAGGATGTCCTGGAGTGACAGATATGTCTCCCAGAGATTGCCACTCCTCCGGTAAAAAAATCCCAATTCACATAAAACAGAACTCCTCAATGATCCTATTTAAGTGTAACTTAGCCAACTAGATGGGAGAACTTAAATTTTCCCCAGATGTGTCACCCATGTCCCTCTTGAATAAGGGCAGTCAGTGATGATCGTACACTTACACTGCAAATATAGACCATGCAAGTTGGTCAATAAGGGACAGATGGTATAACACGGCCAAGCTTATAAAGGCCATAGGGCCAATAGCCTAATAACTTCCTATGAACCTAAGGTGACATCTGGCTGGGCTTTAGGCCAGCCTCTGATCATGCCCTGGTGGGATGGATGTATTTACAATAATCTGATATAGCTGATTGCATCAGCATTGCCTGTTGAGCATGTGGTGATACATCAGCATTGTCTGTTGAATATGTGGTGATGTGTCCCACATGCTGGTGTAAAACGGTGTCTCTAATGTCAGGTAACATTACACATACACAGACAGTTGACTGCATACCCAAGTACAGAAACTACAGAGCACAGTAATATACAAAAGCACCATGGTACAAGTCTGACTCTTACAGTCCTAAGATCAACTTATAGCAGATGACATGAGCAGGCCATGTGGGAGACAAGAGGTTGAGAGGGTTGCACGGAATGGATGTGTAGGCATGTACAAATATATAAAAACTAGTAAGCCATGCCACTGGAGAAGAAATTGTAGGAAAGCACATCTGCTCTGTTAAGTAGAGAGAGACAAACTCCCAGTTGACTGCCGTGAGAACAGAACCACTACCTAAGTACACAGACTACAGAGCACAGTACTATATGCAAGCACTATAGTACAAGCCTGAGTTTTGTATGGCTGCAGGTCAGCTTATAGTGGATGACATCAGCAGTGCATGTTGGAAAGAAGAAGGTGGGGGGCTGCCTGAATGGATGTGTAGGCAGGTGCAAGTATAAAAACACAGTCAGTTTATGAGACTGGAGCATTAACTGCAGGATACACACTTGCTCTTCTGGCTGGACACATATACACACACACACACACACTTGACTGCAGTGAGAAAACAACCCCTACCTAAGTACACAGAATATAGAACACACTACTCTACACAAGTGCCACAGTACAAGTCTGACTTTTATATGTCTGCAGGTCAATTTTTACTGGATATCAACAGTGCATGTTGGAGACAGGAAGGTGGGAGGCCTGCCTGAAATGGATGTGTAGGTAGGTGCAAGTATCAAATACTGTCAATTTATGGGATTGGGGCATTAAATGCAGAATACACAGTTGTTCTTCTGGCTAGACACACACACACACACACACACACACACACACACACACACACACATGCACACACTTGACTGCAGTGAGAACATAATCCCTACCTAAGTATATAGACTACAGAACTCATTACTTTGCACAAGGACCGTGCCATAAGTCTGACTTTTACATGGCTGCACATTAACTTATGGTAGATGATATCAGTGGACCATGTGCAGGACAATTTGGGAGGCCTGCATAGGCAAATAGATTCATGGGTTTATATGATGCCAGTAGTCTAACTGTAGAGTGTGTCCTAGGTGTGTAGAAGCCTAGCTGTGTAAAAGCACAAGCACCCTTATTGAGCATAGTTGGATGTTTGAGTTTAGTAGAACAAGATTTTCAGCACCACCAACTGGCCCTGTCCATGAGGGAGCACTCAGCATTATAAAGTACACTTTGTACTGTGGCTGATATATGTGTGCAAAAAAATACTGAGACCCCAGGGTTGCATTGCTTTGAGGGACAACACATGTATGTACTTTGAATAAATGACATATACTTAGGTTCATAAGTTCATAGGATGATACTAGGCTATTGGCCCAGATGCCCTTATAAGCCTAGCCAAGAATATTGTTCATGTTCCCACAGAGTCAGCACCTCTTTTCCCTGTCCAGCAGAGAGACAGGTGGGATCCCAAGGGTGCATTTTCTGTTTCCCATCCAGTCATTCAGGTTCCCCTTAAAGAGGGACAGATAGGTACTCTGCTTGACATGGAGAGGGAGTCTATTCCACAGATAGGGGAGTCTTTGGGAGACAAATATATCCTGCCGATGAGTTCTATTAATGTCACTGACCAGGTTCTTTGGGAGACAAATATATCCTGCCAATGAGTTCTATTAATGTCACTGACCAGGTTGAGGCTTTGCATGTGGGATGCTCGAGTGGAGTTTGACTTACAGATATGGAGCAACTACATCAAGGCTGGGTCTGAGATGGCCTTGTATGTCAGTCACAGGTCACCTCTGAGCAGACTGTATGAGACTGAGTAGAGGGACAGGGCTTTTAGCTTATCTGTGTAGGATAAGTGTTTGAGATCCTGTATTTTCCTGGTCAGGAACCTCTGTGGCCTCTCCAGCTGCTGTATGTGCTTGGAAAAGCACATGCCAAAGGGGGCGTTGTACTCAATAATGGGTATGATAAGGGAGGAGTATAGGGAAGTTATGATCCCCTTGTTTCTGGATGAAATACCCTCACTTATGAGGTGGGCCATGTAGAAAGCCTTCCGTACAATGGAGGCAATGTGGTGGTCAAAAGTCAGGTTGCTATCAACTTGGGTGCCCAAGTCCCTCATAACTGATTACATGCTTAGTACATTGTTATTAATGTGATAATTAGTGGAGATGCAATTTTTCCCAAAGGGGATAATGATGCATTTCTTGCCATTCAGTTCGAGGCCATGCTTCTGGCACCAGTCTTTAGTTTGGGTAAGGCTGAGACTGTGCCACGAAGTTGCAATGTTTCCACATGTAGTTTTATGTTATACAAAGGAAATGGACAATAAACACCAATAAGAAATTGTCATATATATACAGCTCCATAGCACAGTGAGCAGCAGATTTGTATTATGATTAACAAAGTATACACACATGCATGTTATGCCTGTTTTTGCATTGGTGAGTGGTGCACAAATGTGAGCAGCATTGCTAATGCCAGTAAAAATAACAGTATGTGGCATATGGTATATTAAAACCCAGGACCACATGTATGCCAGCCCCATGCTTACACATGTTGCCACAAGTATGTTGATGAAACAGTTGTGTATGTTTCACTTCATTGCTGTAAACTGCACTGTCACAGCAGTAAAACAAAGATCGCACACTCTGTATTAGAAGCCAGTACCATCTGTACTCCAGGACAGGGTTTTCATGATGGCCAAGAGAATTAATTGAATCTATCCAGTTACTGTTGGCTGTCTGTTTCTTAGGTGGTCCGCCACATTTTGAGCAAACCCAATAAACACAGCCATTACCTGCTTATGCTATTTACTCTATGCAGTGCATCACACAAAAAAGGGCAATGAAAAATGAGAGGAGTAAGAAAGAAAACCTTAGTAATGGACACACATGAGTAAAATAACTGTCTGCTGTCACATGTTATGGTACTCTCTGGACAAATCCATCACTATTTACTTCATTACTGGACCAAGTTAAGATATACAAGGATATCAAAAAAGAAAACAGGCACAAACATGGAGCTGAGAACACACTGTAAAGCAAAAGAATAAAACCTGATGAAGTTTCTGATTGTGCAGGGACGAATAAATATTCTTCGTGGATCGCCTGCAGTGATTATTTTGCTTTTACAGTGTGTTCTCAGCTCCATGTTTGTGCCTGTTTTCTTTTTTGCTGTGGTTTTTGGTGCTGTTTATTTGCATATACAAGGATATGCCATAATATTATTACAGAATACATTCTAGGTTTAGGACTTACCTTGCAAATGCAGTAGTTGAAATAATTTTATTTCAGGCCTAGAGCTGCCTTGTGTCTACTCCCATGGGATAGAAGTATGCAGGAATAAATAGAATGTAAGCTAGATGGATGCTTTAGAGCTTGTGGAAAGCTGCACTGTACTGAAATCACCTGCTTATGCTGTTATTAGCAGCTATGAAAACTTCTGCTATTTTACTGAATATATGAACTCAGTGCCCATTGGTGCATGATGCACACTGATGCTGCACACACTGACACTGAAATAAGATGATCACAAGAGAACTTATTACTTTTGTCCCTGCTTATTATATTGTGAAAACATGCAGTTCAAAAAGTAGAAGGAAGGTTGGAGAGACTGTACTAGAACCCAGGACCTTCAGTACTCTAGCCATAGACATGCACATGCTGCCACAGAAATATTTATGTGACATGCAACAAGAAACCTGACATTCATTCCTCTATTTCCCATGGTTGCGCTAAGCTTCGCATCAAGCAAACAAGGATTTATTTTGATTTTAATGTAAAGCAGATAGATAAGATGCATTTTAACAAATTAAAGAGGATTACAAAGAATTTGTGAATCATGCACTGCTTCACAGACCTGCACGTACACCTCTGTAAGTGTAACCTGACACACCCCCTGATGTCATCATTCACTGTTGTCATGCATTCAACATGAACAGTGTTGAAGTGCCTACATGACATGAACATCCCTACATGGTTACAACTTTTGAGGATTCAGAAATTCTAATGAGTTTTGACCTCATTTGCATCTTCACTATGTTGACAGCCCTGAATCTACATGGTTGGTAACAGTGTAAGCAGGGAAACTGATGGGAAGCCTAATGTGAATTCAGGTTTGGGATACTATATTTCATGGGGTTTACACTTTTAGCTCTCTACATTAGTTATGATTGCACTATTCATTTGGGGGTGGGGGTGCAAAGCGACATTTATGTCACGGCACTTAATAAGGACTTGTTGCTATTTTTAACATAATTTTCTAACATTCAGCATGTCTGGGAATAACATAATATCTGTGGGGTTACATGTTAGGGTCTGTTCTGTATAAATGTATGGATCATTACTTGCTCTAGTTTCCATGTCGATTTCTTTATTAAGTAAACTTTTGCATACATAGCCAAAACGAGCACGGAGTCTACACAGTTACTTTACAGCTTGTTGAATCACTCCACAGTGTTTATTTCCTTTATTAGCATACAATTCAGCTTCTTATGCTATAATTTACATGTCACAAAAGTTTCAGAGTTTGCATGTGACTGTGCACTGCTACGTGGAGTTTACTGAATATAAAAAATTTCACAGCCATGAGGACATCGCACAGTGATGCACGCATGGTCATAACTATTGTGTAGGCTTTATTGAATCTCCCCCAGTTTTTTTTTCAAAAATACAGGACCATGATAGCAAACATGGGAGGCCATGGCTGCAACCAGTGCTACCCCATAAACCTGTTTGTAAAATTCCCCCTCAAAGTAGATGAAATTATTTGCAAGGACCATTTCCATATATTTAACTACAAGTTTTAGGTCAGCCACATTAATAAAATTACATTCTGAAACAACTTCCTTGAACAAGAGAACTCCTAAATCATGGGGAATAACAGAAAATAGGTCTGTTGCATCAATAGTAAGTAGGAACCTGGTTTCAGCATAATATTCAACCGTACAAAGAAAGAACATTTAGCATTGAGGGACTTAACCAACAACCCCAATATTAGGATCAAGGCATCTGACAAAGGGGGAGGGATTGTGATCATAAACTGCTGGAATTATGTCAGAGAAATGGTTGATTTAGTAAACACCAATGAGAGATGCTTTCAAGTATCAAGAAATGAGATTAATGTTGTCTACAGGAGAATAGATCTGGACCTCAAGGACCATTACCTCCAGGGGGTATTGGATAGAAGCCACTTAGAATTCTTAAAGGTAACTAAACCTTTAGTCCCTTCTATTTTTGTAATACCAAAAGTTCACAAGAACATTATTAATCCTTCCCTTAAACCCATTGTGTATGCTCCAGGTTTGAAAACTTAGCTTTTAAAGGTATATATATATATAAACAGAAAACTAAATCCTTTTCTTAATTTACATCAACACATTTTGATGGATTCTTGGGAATTTTTGGATAAGCTGAAAAATTAATACACTCTGAAACCAGGGTCCTAGTTACTGTTTATGTAATAGACCTATTTTCTGTTATTCCTCGTGATTTAGGGGTGCATCAGTTCGAGGAATTCGCTATGGAATGTAATTGCATTAACGCGACTAACATAAAACGTGTAGTTGAATATATGGAAATGGTCCTTGCAAATTATTTCCTATACTTTGAGGGGGGGGGTATTTGCACACAGGTTTATGGGGTAGCAATGGATGCAGACTGTGCCCCCCTGTTTGCTAACATGGTCCTGTATTATTGGGAAAAACAGTATGTTTTCAGTTCTGAATTTTTCAAAAATATTCCTCTTTATGTGTAGTTTTAATTTTTAATATGGGATGCCTCAAAAGGGGAACTTGATGAAATTTAGTCTATATTAATGGGACAATGGAGTTTTTTAAATTTACTCATTATTGTGACTTTGATAGAATTAACTTTTTAGATATAACAATTATTAAAGATAAAGAAAATTCTACATTTTATCTCCAGAGTTTATAGAAAAGATGCCTTTTCTAATTCCTACTTCTATTATGGTAGTGAACACCCACCACATCAAAAGAACATAACTAAAGGTCAAATGGTAATTGCCGGACATGACTTCACAATTTGATGACTTAGAGAATGAAATTGAACTGATTTTTTTTTAGGAAAAGAGATTATTTTATTTCTATCCTTAATAGAACAAGTGAAGTCTTAGAGGGAAGGGGTACAAAATATAAACCTTTGCTAGGAGTAGACAGATTAGATGTCAAAACCCTGCATTCTGATAACCCAGTTATAACAAATTACAATATAGCCTTTTGTTTAAGGTTTAACTGGGATTCCAAATATCTATAAAATATTGTCAAAAATATTGGGATTTATTATCAAGGATGGATTTCAAGGATATATGTTGAGTATTTTCAAGAACCCCCTACTTTCACATTTAAGAGGGGACCTAATTTGAAAGACATCTTGCAGAAGGTGAGTAAGGTACCCATCATAATTTCCAACAAAATTAAAAAAGGCACATACAAATGTGGCACCTGTAAACAATGCCATTATATAGTACACTCAAAGTTTACATATCCCAGGAACTGAGTTTACCTTTTGAGCTAATAAGTACATCAACTGTTATTCAAAATGAGTTGTGTGTGTTACTTACTATGTAGGAAAAACTGAGAGGTTCCTTAGGGACAGAATTTATGGACATTATAATGACATAAAAAAATGTACTCACTAATGCCCTTGCAAGGCATGTGAGCGAATGTGCAAAGAGTGTATTTCTTTTTTTGGGTATTAGAACAAGTTACCTCTTGCCCTGTAGGGGCAATAGGAAACTTTTCTGGAGTACTCTGAATTGTGGAGGCAGTTCAGACTGAATGCCACTGTCCCCTTGAGCTGAATAATTGGATGGCATTACTTCTTGTGTTAAGATTAAGGGTTGCCAAACTTTAAGGTATCTTTTCAAACAATATATTTATTTCCCCATACAACCTTTGGCATTATATCACACTTTATTTATTTTGATTTTTTTACATTTTTATACTTACACCTCTCCAGCCCCTATTTAATAAGAAAGATTTGTTTTACATGTTTACTGGTGTTTTATACTTACTACAGATGAGTTAATATTTTGATTACAGTATTCAAATGATTTAAACAGCTCTTTTTTTTTTTGCTAAATAGTTTCTTAAGTATTAAACTGAATTAGTACTTCTTTTAATGTTTATTTTATGTGGAATATACATGCAAATGCTTTTAGAAAATCATTTTACTGTTTAATTGATTTAATTGGTGGTCATAATTGCTTAACTGAATGATGCTTTTACATATATAAAGTGGTTATGCTGGGAATTGCACCAGTTCTTCTAAACCTTGTGGTCTCTACAGTTGTTGCAGGTGTGTGGTGAGGTACATACAGAAGGGACTGGTGTACTCAGTTAGTGGTCTGATAAGGGTCGAGTACAGAGGAGTTATAACATCCCTGGTCCTGTATGCAATGCCTTTATTTATGAGTAGTGCAATGTAGAATGCTTTTCTTAACACTACAGGCAGATGGTGGTTGAAGTTTAGATTGCTATCAACCTGTATTCCAAAGTCTTGTACCACTTGGTTTGAGCTTAGAGGGGTGCTATCTATAATCATAATTAGTGGAGGCTGCTTCTTTCCCAAAGATGATAATGAGGCATTTTTTTGTATTAAGTTTTAGTCTGTGAGTTTGGCACCAATCATTTGTTTGTGTCAGCCCATTCTGTACCATGTTAACATCATTGGGAGTATCTATGATTGTGCCCAGTTTGCTGTCACCTGCAAACTTGGTAAGCCACAAGCTATCTACCTTTGCGTGGACTTCAGAAAAGTAGATTCCAAATGGTAGTGGGATTACTGTTGCTGTTCTGAACTCTGCTGGAACAAAGCCAGGTTTCAGACTGTGGTTAAAGAGAGTGGTGAGTGGTTCCAAGCAGCCTGGGATGTTATCTGGTCCCAAAGTGGCCATGTTTTTGGTCTTGGAGACTGCTTATATGACCTGTTCTTTCAAGATACTTGGTAGTGGACTGGTGTCAGGAATGCTTTGGAGTATGCCTGGTGGGGACAGGGGCTGAAATCGTTGCCAAATCTGTTGGCTAGCAGGTCGGCAATTTCCTTGGGTTCAGTGTGAGTGGTACTGTCCTCGATAAGTTTGGCGCACAGCTGGGCATTCCCTTTTAGGTTTCAGATGTAGCTAAAGAATGCCTTATGATTGTTTTTAGCTAGGGAAGCTAATTTAGACTCATAGTTAGCCTTAGAGGACTTAACAAGATATATGATTTGTTTGTTCAAGCTGTGGAGAGCATTATTCCTCTGTTGATTAAGTTCCCTTCAGTTCTTAGATAACAGTTTCTTTCTTTTGGTATATAGCTTATTCATACTTAAAGTCTACCTGGGTGGTTTGCTTTTTGGGAAGACCTGATTTTGTTCTTGTTGGGTGCAGCCAAGTCAGTACATTTGTTTAAGTGGCTTTATAGGGGCATCTGCATAGGAGTCATTGTTGGCTATGTTGGCAAGGGCTTTGAAACTTTTTATACCACCACTTAGTAGGCAATAGTTTGCGTTGTAAAATTTTTCAGTTTTTTTTTTTTTTCTCCTATGGAGGTGTCAGGTTTGATTTTTACTTCAAACAAGACAGATTTATGGTCTGATCTTACCAATGAGGGCAACACACAGGGGGGTAGTGCAGTGACCCCCATGTTGGTGAAAACTAGATCCAGGATATATAAGCACTGTGTGGAGGTGCAGGTCAACTGTTTCAGACCATTTGAATTAACAAAGTCCAAGAACCTCATAGCAATCATGTTTGTGCTTATGGTAGTCACCCAATCAATGGAAGGACAATTGAAATGTTCATGACCAAGGTTTTGGGCTGTATGCTGAGTGACTCTAGCAAGTTCAGGTAGGCGGTGTGCTTCTCCTGGTTTATGGTGGGGGACCTGTAGCTAGCAATGATGCAGAGCAGTATTTGTCCTATAGTTAATTGGACTTAGAGTAGCTCAAGAGAGTCATACTGTTTCACCAGTCTCGAGGTGTATTTGTATTTAATGAAAATAGATACACTTCCACCTCTGGTTCTTTCATGCTCATTTTATGGTCTGAACATGTGAAAGGCATTGTATCCTTGTACATCTGGGGTGCTGTCAGCAGCCTTGAACCAAGTCTCAATGACTGCACAAATGTCAACATTTTCCAAGGTGAGAAGTGATTCCAGAGAGTGCAGTTTACTGTTTAGGCTCCTAGCATTAAGCAGCATGACCCTGAGATTGTCTGTAGTGGATTTCCTTATATCAGAAATTTTGTTGTTTGGACATTGCTGAAAAAAGGCATTATGGTGGAGGCAAGAATATTTGCCAATATCCAAAAGCCTTGAATAGATGGGTGAAGGCCAGCTCTGGCAAAGCAGTGTGAACTGTGGACAATATCTTTCCATGCAGACAGATACTGGATCCCACTGGAGTGACACCAGAAGCTAAACCAATTATTGAAATCAATAATTTGTTGTCGTATTATGGCATCATCCTAGATGAAGGTAGATTGCTGCTTGAGCTGAGGACATATCTGCCTGGGATGCATAATCTGAGAGTTCAGTCATGTCTCTTCTCATATAGTCCAGAGAGGTACGTCTCAAGTCACTCAAACCAACATGTACAATGACAGAGTCAAAACATTACTTATTGCGGAGCGACTTGAGTGCATGAGTGATTTGACGGGTCCTGGCATCTGACAGACAGCTGACCATGACCTTCTGCTTGTTCATCCTGGTGAAGGGGACATCTGTGTGTCTCGTACTGAGTCCCTATGACCAGAACAGTAGGTTTTGAGGCATTTTGCCCTAGGGACTTAATTGGTCAGACACTGATATGTGTGTTGTTATGTGTAGTGGTGGATTCTGTTCATGTACCAGTATGTGTATGTTGTCTGCACTTTTGGTAAGCAATTAGTGAGTGTCACCCAAAATGTAACTCAGTCATACAATACCCCCTAAACATTGAATCCAGCAACAAAGCAATGATACAAACAAAACAATTTATAAAAGAATGCACATGCAAAAAAAAAAAAAAAAAAAAAAAACACGCAGTCTCTCACCAAACAATTATAGCATCCTTCATCTAGAGCAAACTCAAATAACTAAAACGAGAGCAATAAACAAAGTAAAATAATGCTGAAAAGGCAATTACTTAGAATGAAGGAAAAATAAGTGCAAAAACACACTAAAATTAAGTGAAATGTGATATTAGTAGAAAACATGGGGGAATTAAATAAAGTCTACATGGAGTGATTTTCCTTGTAGGCATAGTGGCAGGGATCTAACACGGAAACTGGCAGCTGTGCGATCCAGGAAAGAAAGCAGAGGGGCATGCACAAGCATACTGACACAGAAGTGTCCATGGCATGCAAGTCACCTCATAAGCAGATTAAATCCATGCAAATGAGGATGTTTTGCGATCCAGGTAGCAGCTAGGTATCAGGGCAGAACCCATGTTGGTGTCAGAAGTGTACATGGAAAATAACCATGTACGGAATTGTAGAAATTGAACAGGGGCTATAAAAGCCCAATTAGCAGGTCAGAAATGTCAATGTAGGCATAGATATGTGCAAAACTATTCCATGTGAGTCCAAAAAGTAATGGAAAATAATATAAAATAATATTTTTTTACCCATATTACATTTGCTTGGCACACAACAATGCAAAAATATGCTGTTATGCAAAAAAAAAAAAAAAAAAAAATATTTAAAAACTGAAAATAAGACATATGTGAGAAGAATGCATTATACTGCCCTGCATAAAGTATGTACAATTGTGGATGTCAGTGGTTGCTAAGGAGGCAGGCCTTGGACTATTGAAGTATCCAGGTTATGTGCAAGGATCTGCAAGTAAATGAGCTGGGCTTACTGAACAGCACAAATGGGCCACTGTGTCTGTGGATAAAACCTGTGTAGTCCCAGAACCATGTTGGTGCCAGTAGAACAGGCAGCTGAAATCAAAAGGGGGTGTGTTACAATATGTTTAAGTGGATTTCGGCTCAGTGGTGCCCGTTTGCACGGTGCACTGCTCAGCTAAGCAGGAGGGTGTATCTAGTGCTACTAAACTTTGTTTAGTTGCAGGCACATGTTTTAGCTTGTTTAAGCTATGCTGAGTTTTCCCATGCATGGAGTGTGTCCAGATTGCTGACCAGTGTTTACAATGGGCCATTTAAACCCCTCAATGATACACCTGGCAGGTGGAATGTATCATAGTCAGCCAACCACATAGGCTGCATCTGCAGCACACCACTATAAATTATGCATGCACCCTACAGTCTGATTTCTCACCCATACTCTGCACTATTGGAGTACAGACTTGGGAATTTTAACTGACAGAATGCTAGGGGCTGCTGCTGCTCTGCTACCTCTGTATGTGCTAGAGGCTGAGGTCAGTGCTGATGCTGCTGCTGACAACAGGCCTAGACTGACAAGAAGAAGAGTGTTCAGGCCTAGGGTAACCTTCCAGGAACTACATGAGCTGGAGATTGTAGAGCACTACAGGGTGAAGAGGGACACACTACAAGAACACACTGAGCTTTGCCACTCTCAACTCTGACCCAGAGCCAACAGAGAGGAACCCATCCCACTGGAAACAAAATTATGCAAAGCCCTTAGAATACTAGCTACAGGTACTTTTCAAAGACCAACTGGGGACACAATGGAGGTCTCACATGCATCTGCATCCAGGGGTACTCCACCAGTTCCTGGCTGCCATGCAAACACATGCCAGTGAGAACATTTATTTACCCTGCAACCCTGAGGAGAGGGTCAGCAGTATGAGTCTCTTCCATCATGCAGCACACTACCCTGAGGTACTGGGTGCCATAGACTGCACTCATGTTCACATCAAAGCACTGCCCGGTGAGGATGGTCGAGTCTACGTCAACCACAAGGGGTATCACTCCATCAACTGCCAGGTCATGTGCAATGCCCAGGGCATTATCATGAGTGTGTGTGCTGGCAGCCCTGGCAGTTATCACAACTCCCATATCTGGCATGCATCACAGCTGTACGCACTGGAACCATGGATGATGACACCCATCAGAAATGCACACACACCTACCAAAGAATGCCATAATGAGGCACACACACACACATGGAACATCATAGAGTGTGTGTTTGGGCTGTTAGAAGTCATGGTTCTGCTACCTCAATATATCTGGTGGAACCCTGCAGTACACTCCAGCCACATGTGCACAGATGTTCACAGTATGTGCCATGCTACACAATATGATCCTGTAAAAACAGCTGTAGTAGGATCATCACAGGGAAGAGACACACAGCCCCCCACCAGTGCCAAGGTCCTGACAGCCACAGTGGAACTTGGAAGAGGACTCCCCTGAGCCTGTCCCTGTAAGCAGATGCAGGCATGCCCAGTATGCCATGGCCTTGGCAAAGATGCAAATCATAGCACATGCACTGACAACCTATGGTCCTAGGGACTGACACCTCACTCCAACTCACACACACAGTAAACAGTATGACAGCCATAGCACACAACCTGTACCATACCATGTGTTGGCTGTGTACTGTGTGCATCAGACAGATTCAGCCCTGAAGCACTGTTATCTCAACTGCTGCAGTCACAAGGTAAGTAACTCTTCTTTATAACAAATGTATGGGTTACTAGACTGGTAGTATATGTATGGACCTGCTGTATGTATGCGAGGGAATAGAGTGGGCTACTGGGCTACCTGCAGAAAAATAACAGCTATGTGGGACAAGAGGTACTCTCTGTCCAATACTGGCTGATCCATAATATGCAGTAGGCCACAAGGCACCAAATCCCACTGCACTATGCAAAGGAAATGCCAAACAGTGGGGCCATAGGCAGCCAAGAATCCCTTGGACATACTATGAGGGATGTGTTGGACTGTTAATCCTGGTGTAGCAGCCAACTGGCTGTAGCACACAAATTCCAGGACTGAAGCACAGGTAGATCTGGCCTGGAGTCACCTTGTAAGTACTGACAGTCACACTGGGCATGCTCTTACACTTGGTTAGCAGTTATACATTTTCAGGCCCTGTCAACCCCCATTGTCCTCCTTTACAGGGCTTACTGATGTCATCCACCTTAACAGCACCGGCAGACACGCTCAGAACACATAAGATTCATAGCTCATGGGATAACTACATAGTACTATAGTTTATACTAGTAGATATGTAGGGGTTCTAATCTCATAAATGGCAACCATGTGTGTCTGTGTGTAAATATACCCCCTTGCAGCAGTGTGTCTATTCTGCCTATTTGTGTGCAATGGTTAAACATTTTCAGGCCCTGTCAAGCCCTCCAATTGTCCTCCTTTACAGGGCCTGCTGGTGTCATCCACCTTAACAGCACTGACAGACACTCTCAGGTCACATAAGCTTCATGGTGCATGCAATAACTACGTAGTACTATAAGATACACTACTAGATAGGTAGGGGTTCTAATCTCATAAAAGGCAACTGTGTGTGTGTAAATATATCCCCTTGCAGTAGTGTTCCTGTCTCGCCTATCTGTGTGCAATGGTTATACATTTTTAAAGCCCTGTGAGTAGCTGCTGGCCCTAAACAAACCACATCTAATTATGCATAAATGCTATATGCCACCACCTACATTTGTGGGTATGGAACACCCAACTGACACACTGCAAAGGTAGGATGCATTGTCACAGAGTATACATGCAGGATTATGCTGTCTGCCCCCATTGGCCCTGAGACACTGTTTTACATATGCTCACATAAGGAACCATGTGCATATACAGCTGTTCCTGGCTGATGTCATATTTCTGATTTGCAACCAGGCCACCCTGAGCTGCTGTACTGCCAGCAAGTCTACACAGCGTAGCCACACAGATATCTGTGACAGAAACATACAATGTTCTGAGACACCTGTCAGTCTGCAACAACACAGCCAATTAACATCATGCAACAATGGTACAAACACTTTGACGTGTACTCATGATGCACTCCAGCATACAGCACCTATCATGCATAATGCAACCGCACTACAACATGTCATGCACTGTACTATTGACACCCTGTGCATCAGACACATATTTGCATGTCCCTACATCGATGGTATGGATGGCACGGATATGGCACAGTTATCCTCACATGCACAGGGTGTGGTATGGGGTGTCAGAGGCCTAGGCTGTGCCAAACAGTTGACATTGTGTGTGGGAGCCAGGAAGAGGTGCTGGTCAGCTGGGTCATGGAGAGGTACTGTGTGTGTGTGTGTGTGTGTGTGTTGGTGACCTGCATATGTCAGTGATGTATGAGTGTGTGCAGATACACAGTCAAGCTGTGTGCTAGCTCTACACCTGGATATGTTGGACAGCTGTGGACTGTACATGGTAGAATGGAAAGTTTACCATCTCTGGCCATGAACATGCGAACTGGCTCTGCCAGGAGAGGCACTGGCACCACCATGCCCAGGGTCAGATGTGGTACTAGTTGCTGATGATGACCGGTGTCTGCTGGGCCCGTGTCCCTCATGGCACTTACCAGGACCACATGCCTATGGCCTGCCACATTGTAGTGTGGAAAGCACCCTTCCATCTGTAGTGCTGGAGGTACTGCCACTATGGGAGTGTGTGCGTACATGGCCACATGGACTCTCAGTGGATGTTGTTGCTAATGGATGCCCACGTGTCCAGTGCCCTACTCCCACCACATGTCCTAGCACAATGTGTGAACAAGGACTGACAATGTCCCACCCCACTGTCTGTCCACTACATCAGTAAAATGATGCATGGCATCACCAATGTGATGGAGGGAGCCATGGATGTCAGACAGTGATGCATCCATGATCCTGAGCATCCGTCTTGTGTTGCATTCAGAATGTGCCTGTGCCTCCATGATGGACCAAAACATGCATTGGGTGACTCATGATGTGACACCTGTGACAGGTGGAAGATGTGCAGCAGTCCTCCTTTGAGCACCCCTGTCAATATGCCTGTGTGGGACTTTGCTAGCTCTCTGGCTATAGCCTTTGTCTACACTCACTGATGCCATTGTCGCCACACTTTCCTGTCTGATGCTGCCACACTCTGACTGACCAATATTTGTGGTTTCAGGAGACTGGGTATGTTTGGGCATACTGACTGTGTGTGAGGACAAAAGGGGAGGAAGTGGTATATCAACCCAGGGACAGATTCAGCCCCCAACTACCCCACCTTGCCTCATTAAGGCCACCATCATCATGAGAGTCTCTTGAGACACTGACATCAAGTTGTGAGGGGGAGAAACTGCAACCCCCATGTTCACCTGTGAGGAGGAAGACAAAATAAGTACATTACTACCTGCAATATTACGTATGTTGATACACATACAGACACACACACACACAAATACACACACACACACACACACACACACACACACACACACACACATACAGCTGAGGTGTCACAACTGCAGTCCACATCTTATGTCTGATCCCATGCACAACACGCATGCAGACTACAACATCAATTCCTCTGTGGCCAAGAGTGGTTGTACTTCTGCACCCCCCCCCCACCACCAGTGCCAGCATAGTCCCTGGCCACAGGCAGCAGACCTTTGCCATGCAGCATGTACCATGTCCGTCTCTCTCTGTGCCAGACCTGCTATTAGCTCCTGTCCTGTAGCCCTACGCAGTTCACTGCTGTGACAAGGTCAGTCCACATTGCAGAACAGTGTTCGCAATTGTGGTAAGTCCAGGAGAGAAGAATGATGTGATGCAGTCTTAGGCCATCCATGATGACATAATTTTCTGCAGCTGTAAACAATGGGTGCCTCTGTCTATGCATCCTTTCTGAAAGACAAGAATAGAGGAACAAATCACAGGACCACATACTTTGCTCTCCACTATGTACACACCCTGCACATCCACATTGGCCTGCACTATGCAGTCTTACCTCCTACATCATACACAGCCATATATCACCACAGTCTGTATGTGGCTATCAGCAACATAGTAGCAATACTGGTTATGTCCCTGTGTGATGTGATAGAGTATGCTGAATGTCTACACCCCATCAATGCCAAATACTGTGTTGTGTTTGCTATGGCTAACATCCCACTAGCATGTCAGACAGCCATTGTTCGACAAATAGGTGTGTTTTATTACAAGAATGTGGGGATAGTCCAGCAACAGCCATGTGCCAGAATGACAGGCAGCAATGCACATATGCTGTAGGGTATCTTATAGGTTCATAAGTTCATAGGTAGGTACTAGGCTATCGGCCCTGGAGCCTATAAAAGCCCAGCCAAAAAGGTACCCTGGCTTTTGCCACCCAAGAAAATTATTTTCCTGTGCCACTGTCGAGCAGAGCCACAGAAGTGATCTCCAGGGTGAATTTCCTATTTCCCATCCAATCATCAAGATTTTTCTTGAAGAGTGCTAATGAGGAGCTTTGTTTGATATAGATAGGTAGTTTATTCCAGAGTATGGGAAGTCTCTGGGATAGAAATCTATGACTCCAGCATGTTCTGTTTATTGTGGTGACAAGGTTTAAGTCCCTAGAGTGTGTAGCTCAGAGGGATTTGGATTTCTTTAAGTGGAGCATGTCCAACAGAGCTCTGGGTTTAACATAGCTTTGTATGTTAGGCAGAGATCATCTCTGAGTAGGCGATATGCTACGGAGTAAAACTGTTGTTTTTTGAGACATTCTACATAGGGCATCTGTTTGAGGCCAGTAATCTTCTTTGTGATGTATTTCTGCGGCCTTTCCAGTTGTTTTAGATGTCTTGTGAGGTACATACTAAAAGGGACGTTGTACTCTCTAATGAGTCTAATGAGTGATGAGTAGAGGGGAGCAATGACCTCTTTATTTCTGGATGAGAAACTTTTGTGATGAGGTGTGCCATGTAGAAGGATTTCCTGACTACTGTGGTGATGTGATTATCAAAGTAGAGACTACTGTCCACCTGTGTCCCAAGGTCTTATCACACTTTCAGCATATCGCCTACTCCGAGGTGATCTCTGCCTAACATATAAAGCTATGTCAAAACCAGAGCTGTTGGACATGCTACAGTAAGGGAAAAGACAGATGAGTGTCATACACATGCACATCAGAATATGCATGCTGCTGCAGTAGATGCTGGTCTATCAGTTGTGTATGTTTTTAGGAGTAGACTGTGACACATGTCCCTGTTGCTTGATCTCTGCTTCTCCATCCCTTCATGTATGAGTGTAGTGTGGATACCTTATTCTAGGGGGTTGGTAGATATGGTAGGTCTGTAGCAGATAGCTGAGCATACTACTGCATATGTTACAGGCTGGAGTTGCTATTTTTTGCCCAGGAGTCATACTGGGGAGTATGTACACATTGGAGGACAGCAAGCCGTATGTGTCAGTGAGGGAGCAGTGTCAGCTGTGTCATTACAGAAGAGCCAGAATGAAAGTACCCATAACAGTCCAGGTTGGGCATGTGCTTAAGGTGCGTATGTTATGTAACAGTGCCACTCGGAGAGTGTTGGGCGACATATAGGTAGCCTAGACATATTTGTGCAATGTATCCCTACCTACAGGCCTTTGACATGGTAAGACAGGTAGCAGTGAGTGTAGTGGCAGCAACCTGTTTTGGTTAAAATTGCAGGACTCAGTCATTATTTGTTGTATTCACAAGCATATTATTGAAGTGCAACACACTGGAATTGAACCCAGAACTTTGGGTGGTAAAATGTACAGCATGCTAAGGATTTAACAGACTGAGCTACTAAGATGACCCTGTAGAAGATGCATTTGCAAGATATATGTGCATGCGTACAGTCTATTACACAGGATAGTCGCATTAGCATGTGGATGGGTATGATGTGTGATACTGAACTGTCATGATTTTCTAACCTCACTCTGCACTGACTTGTCAGTGCTTAAGTGCACAGAAAAGGTTTTGTGACAACCGTGCCAAACATAGGCGGCACAACTGTAGAAATTCTGCAACAGTCTGTGCAGTTGACAGCTATACCTGCTATCCCAGGCCTCATGTACATCCATCATTTATTTGGATGTGTACTGGTTTGGTGTCTGCATCACAGTCCCAAGTACACTGCCAATTTTCCCATTATATGTACAAGCAGTGTGTCATTGGCAATCAGGATATGTTTATGGAAACAGCTATGTTATTTCAGAGTTGAGTGTCCTAGGGGGGTTAATGCACTGAGTTGTAGTTGGCAGGGTCCTGAATTTGAGGCTTGGTATGGGTAATTATTTTGCAGATGTGCCTAACAGTGTCAGAAACAGAGAAGGTGATTAAGGCAGTTTTAAGCAGGTTTTAAGTGGTTTGTCATGCCTCACCACCATGTGGCACTCCTCTCAGCTCCGTTTAAACCCGCACTAATTTTAAAAAAAAGAAAAGAAAAAAGGGGCGATAGAAAAGTGGTAAAATGGGGTAAGCAGGGAGAAAACATACAGAAAAGCAGGTAGGGATGTGCAGGACAGATGTAGAAAAGGACCATAGCTCTCCATTTCGTCTACAGCAACAGCTGGGCAAGTTGTAGACAATATGGAGCCTCTGAGGGCAACATAAATGTGCTGACTGATTCATGTAAATAATTAAAGTATGTCGAGTGGATTTGGGCGCGAAATGGAGAACTATGTATGGGTCGATATTTTTATTTATTTATTTATTTATTTTGTGGGACAGTTGCCCATTTTTTTTTTTTTTTTTTTTTTAAGGAGACAGAGTAGAATGCTGGGGAAGGGGATATATAGGTACATGTGGGGAGATAAGTTGGGTAGGAGAGGTAGCATTTGTAAACAGACAAGACAGACAGGACAGCATACAGGGGCAGTGTGTGACACATGAGGGGGTAAACACCTTGGATGGGGAGACAGCAGTGAGACTGAGCTCCCTACCCATGGGCAATCAACACTGCTCCTTCACTGTCCCAAAGGTAGCTGTGATGGGGGCAGGGTGCTGGGGCTACCTTGCCCCTCCAGGTTGGCTGGTCTGCCCTCAATCCAGTAGAGGCGATCCTCATAGCCACAGTGCATGATCCTGCACACCATCCCTGGTAGCTGTTGCAGAGTGACAACCCCCTCCACTCCCACTCTGAGGGGACAGGCCCCATCCCCTGAGGCAGTTCCACCCATAGGTGTTGCATGGCCAGCAGAGGGGGCAGAACCAGGCTGGGTCCCAAATGTGATGGAACCCGGTGCCACAGCAGGCTGAGGTAGGGTAGGTAGATCGCCAGGAATGGCCTATCCAGTCAAGCTATGGTGTTGAGGTATTTCAAAGTGTATAGGTTAGTAATGAAAAGAACATTTCATTAGTTATAACAGCATGCCAGAAAGTTGCAAATAACCCAGTAACATTACATTGCAATACATATGGAACACAACAATAAATGAGATAGCAGTATATTAGCAGCATGCCGGTAACAGTTACAGCATAAGGCCAACAACATAGGCAATTCAACAAGGTATGTTAGCATGCAACCATTGTAATACATAACAATAATAAAACATAAAGCCCAACATAACATTTTGGACCAACAGATGTTAATAGTAAACCATAACTGATGTATAACAATAATAAAGAATGGTGCAGATAAGGGGTGGGGGAGAGAGAAATACAGTCCTTTACTAATGGTATAGGCTTTATTTGCAAGAATACTCTTATATACTCTAAAGGTCTGCCCTTACTTTATGTATGAGTGCCCTATAGCTTCTGTTGCAGGTACATACCTCTCAAGCTCTCTGCATGGGACAATATGTGCCAAGCTGTAACAGCTACAGGTACACAACTACAGGGGACTAGTACATGTCAGGGAGAAATATATGACTACCAAGGTGTACTGTGGATTGATGGAGTGTGACTGTGCTATTCACATAACCCATGTCCATGATAGGTCTGTGACTGAGGGATTAAGCAACAGTGATCACAGTCCATGGCAACGTGACACTTCAGAGACATGTATTGTGCACACTACAGAGTTTACGTCTATCATGCCCTCCTTGGCAGGCATGAGGTTATTAGCAGACATTCACAGACACAACAGGCATACAGCCATGCCAAGATTGCACATTTTATTTATTGTATTAACTTTTAGTAGTATTGTACTTGTTCCCTTTATTTTCTCACATCATATCAAATTGCTGAGCAGTCCTGTTAACACTCTGGTACATCTGAGCCCAGAAATTATAAACCCATTCTAATGACTACTACATCCATTTATTTACCTGGAATTCCTGTGAGAACATCTGTTAACAATACATAACTACTTCAATAATATTTTCTAGTACTGGATTCGAACCCCGGTCTGTGTGTGACAAAATGTACAGCATACCTATCATTTATCCAACTGTGCTATTGAGCCACTGCTGCATATTGATTGACTGATATGTGCCTAAAGCTCACCTGGTAATAAAATATGACCTGGTACTACAGGTAGAGTGTTATTCAAGTCAGCAGTGACATTTGAGCATACATGCATGAGATCCCTGCATGACAGAGGTTGTAGGTGAACTGTGGATTAATACATGGAATGTAGGTGTAGACAATAAAATCCCAGTGGGTGGGAATATATGTGATGTATACAAACCATATTGGAGTGCTGGTTTGGCTACCTGACCCATATACAGATTCAGATGGTATATTTGCAGTCTACAGCTATTACAGTTTCATACTTGCCTGCAGCAGAGTACCTAAGAGCAGGAATACATATAGCTGAAATGCAATGGTTAGTACAAGACAATCCTGACATACACAATATACCCTGGGCGTTCCTGTTATTTCTTCAGATCTTAGGGCAGATCAAATATCCTAATGCATTATATCTTGCAGTACAGCTCCATATCTACAGTTTAGCAGAACACTTTTTATTAGATAACCTTCAGTTACTTACTAATATTGTTTGTTTGTGTACGTCACAGCAGATGTGATACTCGGCTTCGTGACCAACAGCCCAAAATACACACAGACTGTATAATACAGCTTTATTAAGGGTGACTTCATGGCAGTGATTGCTAAATATTTCCAGTCTTTATTCAAGAGCAGTTCATGTAATGCAGGTGTTGCAATACAGCTCTAATTCCACACTTAATGCAGTAAAAACATTTATTTCCTTCACAGTATTAATATAGTGGCAACTTTATTCTCTTAACATTATCAATGCAGCAGTAGACATCTTTATTTCCTTAACATTATTACTGCACTTGAAACCTTTTATTTCCTTAACATTATTAGGTTTCATGCTTTCATCTTTATTGAACTGTACCTGATATTATTCACTTATTTCAGTCCAGGTCTATGACCACATTCACTGCAGTACACTCAAAACTGAATCTACCTAGTGGCAGTTAGTAATTTACAAGCCAAGGCCTTTGATACCATTCCCCACTCAGGAATAATAGAAATACTCACTAAGCTAGGCATCAACCCCTATATCACTAGGTGGGCTGCAACTGGCTCACAGGTTGAACCCACAGTGTGAAAGTAGCTGACTCCAAGTCAGACTGCTGACCAGTCACAAGTGGAGTCCCACAGGGTTTTGTCCTGGGTCCTCTCCTGTTTGGTATATAGCTCTCTGAAGTCCAGGAAAACACAAACCGACTCTGGCTGACAAAGTTCACAGATGATTGCAGGTTAGGAGCTGCTATTAACTCCCCGGGTGATGTTGACATCCTACAGAAAGGCCTCACTGAGACCAACGACTGGTGTCAGGACCATGGTCTTAAGCTCAATGCCAAAAATGTGTCATCATCCC